>NC_057807.1:40025381-40203431 GCF_018294505.1 Triticum aestivum
CTATCATAGAAACAGACCAAACCTTTATATCCTTGCACGACACGCAATTGTTCTCTCAACATCAGTCTATCTCGTCAACATGTGTCGGGCCATGAACTGACTAGGATGTCAAAACTAAGATGTGAAGCGACACGTAGTGGAAGCAAAGTCGAACTTTAAACGAACCGTTTGTTTGTATGCATGTTGGAGAAATTACAACATTGGAAATACAAGCATGGTCTAGGCCCACATGGGAATAATACTCGGCGGAATGTTCAAATGATGCATTTGGGAGGATGGACTCGACCGGAGGGCACATGATCGCTGGAGAAGAGGGTTGGAGAGGAATGAGAAATAAGCAAATGCCACATGATTATACTTGAACGGCTCAAATAAACAATAAGTTTTCTCTCTTGGCCTACATAGTGAAAGGCCTAATGAGCAACGCAGAGCACTGACGCTCGAATATGGCCGGGAAAACAAGGAAACCGACATGTGGGGCACACCTGTCGAGACGACATAGCATAGACTAGTCCAATGGAGGAGCTGGCCCATGACCTCCTCGCCACCGGCAACCATTCATGTGGGTCGTGGGGGCCAGCAATGTGGCGCAGCTCCACCACCGCCTCTGGACACGGCGACCGCGGAGAGCGACACGCTCATCATCGCTCGACATAGTCGGTTTCAATGTGCCGAGGGTGGCGTTAGCGCTGTGGCACGACCAGCAGATCAAGGGTATGTTTGGTGTGTGCCCGAGGTTGCCCCATCAAAGCATTGGTTATCCAAAATTTTGGTTGAGGTTTTGGTTGCCCATGATTTGGCCGACATTGGCAAGAAAAATTAACTAGAGTTGGCTAGAGTTCATTGGCATGCCAAAAAAATGGCAACCATCCAAACAAAGACCAATCTTTGGGTCATGACCAAAATTTTGGTAAGGAGCACTTTGACCACAATCCAAACACACCCCAACACCCGCCTCATCGACGATTTACGGGGCGCCGCGCCGCGTCTGCGGAGTGGTGTAGCGCGGCCAACTGCATCCCCAAGAATTGAGACCATGTTGGGTTGTCTTGCTTTTTCAATGACATGCGGGGATAGCATGTGAGCAAAGGGCATCTCCAATGTTACCACGACCGCAACTGACTACCCTGGCACACCAAAAACCCTCGTCCCTCGTGCCGTCACGCGGTGCGTTCTGTCACGCCCAATATGTGACCCTATCCAAAAGGAACTCGAAGGTCCCACCAAGGATAGACCCGCATATTGAAACGCTTTTGCAAGGTGGATATCATTACATCAACATTACATAATAGATGGGAATACATACAAGAGGCATACAATGCCACACGAATACAACATCACAATACAATAAGATCATCATCCGACTATGGATGAAACACAAACAGAAACTCAAACGACATCCACCCTGCTAGCCCAGGCTGCCAACCTGGAACCTATCCCCTGATCAAAGAAGCAGAAGAAGAACTCAACGCAAGCAAGCATCGCTCTCGCGTCATGATCATCGCAAAACCTGTACCTGCAACTGTTGTTGTAGTAATCTGTGAGCCACGAGGACTCAGCAATCCCATTACCATGGGTATCAAGACTAGCAAAGCTTAAAGGGAAAGGAAGGGGTAAAGTGGTGAGGCTGCAGCAGCGACTAAGCAAATATGGTGGCTAACATACGCAAATAAGAGCGAGAAGAGAGCAAACGGAACGGTCGTCAACTAGCAATGATCAAGAAGTGATCCTGAACTCCTACTTACATCAAACATAACCCAGAAACCGTGTTCACTTCCCGGACTCCGCCGAAAAGAGACCATCACGTCTACACACGCGGTTGATGCGTTTTAATTTCGGATCTGGTGTCAAGTTATCTACAACCGGACATTAACAAATTCCCATCTGCCTATAACCGCAGGCACGGCTTTCGAAAGATTATACCCTGCAGGGGTGTCCCAACTTAGCCCATGACAAGCTCTCGCGATGAACGAAGGAATAGACCTTCTCCGAGGAAGACCCGATCAGACTCGGAATCCCGGTTTACAAGACATTTCGACAATGGTAAAACAAGACCAGCAAAGCCGCCCGATGCGCCGACAATCCCGATAGGAGCTGCACATATCTCGTTCTCAGGGCAACACCGGATAAGTCCAGCTACGAGTAAAACCAGCCCTCGAGTTGCCCCGAGGTGGCCCCGCAGGTTGCTCGGTTCGACCAACACTTAGACAAGCACTGGCCCGGGGGGGGGGGCTAAAATAAAGATGACCCTCGGGTTGGCCGACCCAAGGGAAAGGGATAGGTGGTGGTGAGGCAAATGGTAAAACCAAGGTTGGGCCTTGCTGGAGGAGTTTTATTCAAAGCGAACTGTCAAGGGGGTCCCATAAATCACCCGACCGGGTAAGGAACGCAAAATCCGGGAACATAACACCGGTATGATGGAAACTAGGGCGGCAAGAGTGGAACAAAACACTAGGCAAAAGGCCGAGTCTTCCACCATTTACCAAGTATATAGATGCATTAATAATATAAGAGATATTGTGATATCCCAACCAAAATCCTGTTCACCATGGAGAAATCTTCAACTTCACCTGCACCTAGCAACGCTATAAGAGGGGCTGAGCAAAAGCGGTAACATAGCCAAACAACGGTTTGCATAGGAAAGGTGTCAAAGGTTAGAGGTTCATGGCAATATGGGATGGCTTGATAAACAGGTAAAAGGTAGTGCAGCATAGCGATAGAACGAAGCAACTAGCATAGCAATGATAGTAGTGAGATCCAGGGTAGCAGTCATCTTGCCTGAGATCCCGCTAGGAAGAAGAACGAGTCCATGAAGAAGACGAACGGGAGTAGTCGAACGAATCCTCACAATCGCAACATTACCGGAACTAAGAAGCAACACCAGAAAGAAACAAACAACATGGTAAACACACAAGCATAATCATGGCATGATGCACAAACAAGTATGATGCATGACCGGTTTAATGAGGCATGGCATGGCAATATGCACAAACAACACTACAAGTTAAGTGGAGCTCAATATGCAACGAGTTGCATATTGACGAAACACCACAAGCAATTATTTAGTTCTCTCTCGGTTAGGTACACAACAATATTAAATGTTGTTCAACATGGCAAGAGGTGAGGCATAAGTAAACTAACTATTTAGGCAAGTTTAAATGAGGCCGAAACAATGAACAACAATTCCGGAAGACCCCCATATGCATATTTTAGATTTGGTACTGTTCTGCCTATTACATAATTTTAGAGTTGTTAAACAGGAAAATAAAGTGCACCATGTTAATCTAGGCATTTTTCCACCCCATTTACATATAAAGTTTAATTAAAATGGAGCTACGGTTAATTAGTTATGAAATAAAATATTTTAACATGGCATTATGCAAAATAAACACAAACAGCATGTTAATCATTTTTAACATAGATGAAAGTGGCATATTATTAATCTACACAATTTTCTTAGCATTTTACATATATAAATTATTTTAAACCGATGCACAGTTTGTGAGGTATTAAATGCATGATCTAGGGGGACTATTCTGTAAAACTGTAAATCCTCGGATAATGTTAAAATCGCAGCAGCAGGGAAAAAAAACAAAACGGGCTGAAACTAGCTGGCCCGACAGGAGGAAAAAAAATAGAGGAGGGGCGCTGGGGTGTGGCCTCACCCAGTGGGCTTCGGCCCGGTTCGGTGAAGGCCGGCTGGGCACTGGGGAACTTGGCGCGGCTGGGCCTTGGAGTGGACGAAGGGCGCTGCTGGGCTGGCTGGATCTGAGGAGCTGGGCGCGACCCATGCGTTGGAGCTGGTCAACGCGCGTGCGAGCGGGCGCCTCGTCCTGGAAGAAGCAGAGGACGCAGGCAGAGGCAGGAACGGGAAACGGCGGGCCGGCGTTGTTCGGGCAGAGGCTTGCGAGGCGTTCGTCTCCTCCAACACGACGAGGAGGAGGCGACTTGCAGGCAGGGTTGAGGAAGGGGCGCAGGGAGTGGGAAGGCGGCGTCCATGGCAGCATCCATGGCGGGGCGGGGCTCGTCCTGAGGTGGTGCTGCCGGCGATGTGCTGGACTCCGTCGAGGCAGAGAGGCAGGGGACGGACACGGGGAAGACGGATCCGTCCGTTTCCAGGCTGGGACGGGTGCAAAACGGCGACGAGGCGGATCTCGAGCATGGCGTCCATGGCGTCGGTCCCTGGGAGCAAAACAGAGAGAGATGTGAGACGAGAGGGAGAAGTAAAGGAAAAAGGGGACGACGGAGAGGAGCAGAGGGGCGGCCTGGTTCATCTGGTGGTCCGGCGAGGTTGCCGGCTAGCACGCTCGCCGGGGTGGCGCGGTGACGAAGGGCTCGTGCTCCTGGACGAGAGGAAGCTCGGGCGTCGGGAGCAGAGGAGGTGGCGGTGGAGGCTTTGGCTTGGAGCTCCATGGGGAACGCCATGGCGCAGAGCAAGGCGCAGGGCTCGGGAAAGGAGCACGGCGTGGAGGAGGCGCTCGGGAGGGATCGAGCGGGAGGCCATGAGAGGGCTCTGGTTGGAGGGGACCGATGGATTGGGTGACAGTGGAGATCGAGCAGAGGAGTGGCGGATGGGGGAAATCTAGGAGAAGGTGGAGGCTTGGCTGTGCGGGGTTGGACGATGAGGATCTAGGAGGATCCCAAGGAAGAGAGTGGCGGCGCGGGGATGGGACGGATGGGACAAGGTCCCTAGGTTTTAGGGTTAGACTGTTTATAAAGGCTGGTGGATTAGGTTAGGGGGTATCCGGTCCCTCCGATCAAAATCAGACGGACGAGAATAATTAGCTTAGGGGAGTCCAACAAAGAAAACGGAGATGTTTTCGGGATGTTTGGGGATGATCCGGACACAACGGTGGCGAGTGCCCGGGTCGGGTCTGGCACAATTTCGGACGCGCACGTGAGGGGTTCGATGCACTGTGCAAAGAGGGTATCGGACCGTGCGGTCATATCGGACAACTCCGGATAGGAGAGGGGATGGAGGATGGACTAGGTGGGCTGTGAAGAGAGGTTGGGTTGAGTGGAGAGAAGAGAGAGAGAGGCCCGGCGGTAGTTTCGAAAGCTGAAACGTCCGACGATTAAACCGGCAACGGTGCCGCTACGGATGACGGTTGGGCTATCAAACTGACTCCGAATGCGATGAAACTTGACAGGCGGCCTGTCTACACTATAATAAGACCGCACGACAAGTTGCAACCCATTCCGAGAACATTTTTATGCCACTTATAAATTAATATATCGGAGGTGCCGCGGGCGCGTGCGAGTGTGTCTGGGCTCGGAACGGACAACGAAGAGAACCGGCGGAACCCAAACGGATGCAAGTTTTATGAAAATGATGCCGATGCAATGCGAATGATGACATGAGATGAGATGCATAACAAGAACAAAATACAAAACAATAGACAAAAACCCAACCACGGAGGAAATAATAAATCACATAGCCGGAAAAGGCAGGAGCTGGAGTTACGAATATGGAAAGTTGTATCCGGGGCGTTACACGTTCCCAGCCAGCGACAGCTGCCCGCATTCATCCCATCCATCTGTATGCCGTCTTTAAGAGGCTCGATGCCCGAGGAACAAACTCCGATGACTTAGTGACGCACCCGGATGCTTGGCCTCACCAGAATGCGATACTTAAAGCGGCAACACCCAGGTAACCTCCACACCATAGTGCATCGTCCTCCTACCTGGCACCACATCCGCCATGACCGCAAGCGCGAACGCTCTGCGGGAGAGCTTGTCTGCATGGATGAAGCTCGAGGTCGCAACCATCGGTCAAGTCGCCTCTGGCGACACAATAGCGGCATAGTCGGATGCGGATGGGACCGCACAAGTGGTTGCCATGCTGGCGGACGACGACTGGAGCACCGTTGGCCACGCGTCCTACTTGCCGCCGTCCAACGTCCGGCATAGCCGAGGTGGGTGAGGGAGTCCTAGATTAGGGGGTGTCCGGCTGGCCGGACTAAGATCTTTGCCGGACTCCCGAACTATGAAGATACAAGATTGAAGACTCCATCCCGTGTCCGGATGGGACTTTCCTTGGCGTGGAAGGCAAGCTGGGCGATACGATATGAAGATCTCCTCCCATTGTAACCGACTCTGTGTAAGCCTAGCCCTCTCCGGTGTCTATATAAACCGGAGATTTTAGTCCGTAGGACGAACAACAATCATACCATAGGCTAGCTTCTATCGTTTAGCCACTCCGATCTCATGGTAGATCTACTCTTGTACTACCCATATCATCAATATTAATCAAGCAGGAGTAGGGTTTTACCTCCATCGAGAGGGCCCGAACCTGGGTAAAAACATCGTGTCCCTTGTCTCCTGTTACCATCCGCCTAGACGCACAGTTCGGGACCCCCTACCCGAGATCCTCCGATTTTGACACCGACATTGGTGCTTTCATTGAGAGTTCCGCTGTGTCGTCACCACCAGGAAGGATGCCGCAACCCATCTTTAAAGACGGCGTTGTTGCTAAAGGAGCTTTGGCTGTCGGCCAAACTCTCCGGCTAGGCAGCTTTTTGATGACCGCCTGTCCGGCCACCGCGCCGATGATGACCTCTCGAGCCATCGAAAGCAATCTTGACATCAGCTCGGAGCTTGCCGAGCAGTTAGATCCGATAGATCTCCTCTCCCTGAACGAGCTCTTGGATCGCATCGCGGCCCTGGGAGTCGCTACTGATTACGACCAGATTGGGCTTAAACCCGATCAGAGAGAGATTGACTCTCCCTAGATCACCCATCACGTTGAAGTGGTGGAAGAACAACGCGTCAAGTCTTCGCCCGCCCTAAGGACCAGATGTGTCCGGATTCCCGATCCCTCCAATCCGGACACCCGCGGAGGGGAGGTCGTCCCCCAAACCCTGAACCTAAAGTCAGGCAGCAGGCCCGGTTCATTGAATAATATCCAAGAAAGCAAGCTTCCGAATTCGGGAACCGCTGGGCCCCTGAATCTTACATCGGGCAGGGTTCCGGGTTTAACTCCATCCGCCCACCCAACTATACGGGATTTATCCCTAATACGGCAAGAGCCTGGAGAAACAGTACACCACTACTGGGCCATATTCCTCCTGGTTATGAACAGGATAAAGGACTGCAGCGAGAAAGAAGCAATTTCACTCTTCTGTAACAACTTCACGGACATCGGAATCCTCAACGCAATAAGTCGCCGCGAAATTACACGATTCACCGACTAGACATTCATAGTACGAAAGTACTGTGCAACTGAAAGCGTTCAGAAAACCGAAGATAAATTCTGGGACAATCCGGCCCCGAATACAAAACCAGTCCAAAATAAAAGGGCGTATTATCGCCAGGCATCTAAGCCAAACATCAAAAAACAAAAACCCTCTACAGGGTATGGGGGCATACTAGAAGGATGGCTCAATGGACCCTGTAAAATTCATAATTCAGGGGAACCCACACCAATGCACAACCTTAGAGCATGTTGTATATTACGGCAGGTGGCCCGAAGTGGCGAGGAGCTTCTAACTCCACCACCCGAAGAATACCTCCCCTGTACGGTGTCGACAGTCTTTGAGACCTTCACATCAAACAATGCAAGAAAACGGACGCTGTGCAACCATGCTGAAGTCTACCAAGTAGCAACAATAAACCCATGGAGTGACACGGCTATCACATTTAATGCCAGTGACGAACCTAAATTTCGGACAGCCCGAGCACCATCCGCATTGGTCCTCAGTCCGATAGTGGACGGCTTCCGACTTACAAAGGTACTCATGGACGGCGGCAGCGGACTCAACCTCATCTACGAGGAAACCCTGCAAAAAATGGAAATTGACTGGAACCGCATTGAGCGAAGCAACACAACTTTCAGGGGAATGATTCCAAGTCGGGAAGCATGCTATTCAGGAAAAATCACACTGGATGTGGTGTTTGGCACGCCGGATAATTACAGATCCGAGGAAGTCACGTTTCAAGTGGCCCCGTTCAACAGCGGATACCACGCTCTGCTAGGGCGAGAAGCAGTTACAATTTTCCAAGCCATACCCCATTACTGGTACATGAAGCTCAAAATGCCCGGACCCAATGGAATCATCACTCTTGCAAGTGATCCGAACATAGCGCTCCGCGCTGAAAACAAGACAGCCGCATTAGCCCTGGAGGCATTATCCGAGGCCCTAGCGGCCGAGGAATTAACGGCGTTGCGCTCTATGGTGGACAGGGACGACGTGATACTAGACAAGAGATCCAAATCCACCTCTTTTAAACCAGCGGACGAAATAGTCAAATTCCAAGTCCATCCAACGGACCCTACAAAAACGGCCTCCATCGGGGCAGAACTAAAACCCGATGTAGACGCCGTACTCAGAGACTTCCTGTGAGAAAATTGGGAC
This sequence comes from Triticum aestivum, assembly GCF_018294505.1. NCBI lineage: Eukaryota > Viridiplantae > Streptophyta > Magnoliopsida > Poales > Poaceae > Triticum > Triticum aestivum. The sequence goes on from NC_057807.1 coordinate 40,033,736, forward strand.
ATTTTCGCCTGGCACCCCACAGATATGCCAGGAATCCAACGCAGGCTGGCTGAGCACAGCCTGAACATCCTAAAAGGGTTTAAACCCGTCAAGCAGACTCTACAGCGTTTTTCCGAGCCCAAGAGACAAGCCATGGGAGAGGAGCTAGCAAAACTGCTGGAAGCCGAATTCATCAGAGACATAAAACATCCGGACTGGCTAGCAAACCTGGTGATGGTACCAAAGAAGGACAAATCTTGGCACCTATGTGTTGATTTCAAACACCTAAATAAGGCATGTCCAAAGGACCCTTTCCCACACCCCCGAATTGATCAAATCATCGACGCCACCGCAGGACATGACTCATTGTGTTTCCTTGATGCATACTCTGGCTACCATCAAATCAAGATGGCAGAGTCAGACCAAGCCGCAATGGCATTCATCACCCCATACGGCCCATTCTGCTTCAACACGATGCCCTTCGGGCTAAAAAACGCCGGCGCAACATATCAGTGCATGATGCAGACATGTCTGGCAAACCAGATCGGCAAAACAGTTGAAGCATACATAGATGACGTGGTCGTCAAAACAAAACACGTCGATACTCTAGTAGACGACTTGAGGCTCACGTTCGACAATCTCCGAACATATGACATCAAGCTCAACCCAGAAAAATGCATTTTCGGCATACCAGCCGGAAAGCTCTTGGGCTTCTTCATATCCGGTAGAGGAATTGAAGCAAACCCAGCCAAGATCCGAGCTCTATCACAATTGGATACCCCAAAGGACCTCAAACAGATACAAAAACTGACAGGATGCGTGGCAGCTCTAAGCCGCTTTCTCTCCTGCTTAGGAGAAAAGGCCTTACCCCTCTATCGCCTCCTGCGGCGCACCGACCACTTCGAGTGGACGGATGCCGCCACGGCCGGACTCGAAGAAATAAAAGCCATACTGGCAACAAATCCGGTCCTGGCCGCGCCAAACACTGGCGAACCAATGCTATTATACATCGCGGCAACCCATCTAGTTGTAAGCGCGGTGCTCGTCGTCGAACAAGAAGTGGGCGGACACAAGTTCCCCCTCCAAAAACCAGTGTACTATGTGTCCACTGTACTAACTCCATGCAAGTCACGGTACCCGCATTATCAAAAGATAGCGTACGCGGTGTTCATGGCATCCCGGAAGCTGCGACACTACTTTCAAGAGTGCTCCATAACAGTTGCATCCGAAGTACCCCTCAATGATATTATAAACAACCACGACGCAACGGGCCGGATTGCCAAATGGGCCATCGAGCTCCTCCCGTTCGACATAACCTACAAACCAAGGTGAGCTATTAAGTCACAGGTTTTGGCCGACTTCATCGCCGAATGGACTGAAGCCGAGCTCCCTAAAGAGTACGGCGCATACTCCAATTGGATCATGCACTTCGACGGCTCCAAAATGTTGGCTGGCCTGGGGGCTGGCGTCGTTCTGACATCCCCAACCGGAGACACAGTCCAATACGTACTTTGGATAATGTACACGGATTTCAACAACGCAGCCGAATATGAGGGCCTTTTACATGGCCTCTGGATGGCAGTCTCCACGGGCATTCAGCGCCTAGAGGTCCGCGGGGATTCAAACCTCGCGATATCCCAAATAAATGGAGACTCCGACGCCAAGGATCCGAAAATGGCAGCTTACCGCAACGCCATCTTAAAGATGTCAGCTCGGTTTGAGGGGCTTGAATTTCATCACATAGCCCGGGAAAATAACCAAGCAGCAGACGTGTTGGCACGCATTGGCGCCAAGCGCGAGGCTTTCCCTCCCAACATCTTCCTAGAAAGGCTGTTCAAGCCATCCGTATCATGGGAAGGAGAATCCGGAAACAATAGCCCGGACAGAGCTACACCGCCCCTCACCGAACATTCTGACACAGTTGGGGGCTCCGCCAACGAAACAATGCCGTCAGCTCATGCAATAATGGCAGTGATTGCCCCTTCGACAGAACCATTCCTAGCCTACCTAACTAGGAAGGAACTTCCCGAGGACCAAAACTAGGCCCGCTGCATAGTGCGGCGATCTAAAGCCTACAAAGTCCACGAGGGAGAGCTTTACAAGAAAAGCACAACCGGAGTCCTTCAAAGGTGTATCTCCGAAGAGGAAGGGCGAGACCTTTTGGCTGAAATTCATGCCGGACTTGGCGGGCACCACGCCGCAGCCCGGGCCCTCGTAAGCAAGGCCTTCCGTACCGGATTTTATTGGCCAATGGCCCGGGCAGACGCTCAAGACTTAGTGCAACGATGTGTTGGTTGCCAGTTATTCGCCAACCAAAGCCACATGCCGCCTACCTCCCTACAAACTATACCCATTCCTGGCCTTTCGCGGTCTGGGGGCTTGACATGGTCGGACCCCTTAAAGGAGGAACCCACATGCAAAAATATCTACTGGTCATGGTGGACAAATTCACCAAATGGATAGAATCCAAGCCTATAAAGACGGTCGAATCTGACCAGTGATAGACTTCATATCTGGGGTCATACATCCTTACGGCGTCCCCCACAGCATCATAACCAACAACGGCACAAACTTCATGGCCGACGAAGTCAAACTTTGGTGCAAAAACATGGGCATCAAGCTCGACTATGCTTCAGTCTATCACCCTCAAACTAACGGTCAAGTCGAAAGGGCCAACGGTCTCATTATGAGCGGCATCAAACCCAGACTAGTGCGATCCCTCATAGAATCTAACACGCACTGGGTAGAGGAGCTTGACTCCGTACTCTGGGGGCTGCGGACCACGCCGAATCGCACTACCGGATTCACACCATTTTTATGGTATACGGCGCAGAGGCAGTACTGCCATGCGACATAATCCATGACTCACCTCGAGTGTGCATGTACGAAGAAAGAGAAGCCGAGCTCGATCGGCAGGACAGCTTGGATGCATTGGAAGAGGAGCGCGACGTGGCAAAAGCTCGTTCCGCATTCTATCAACAGCAGGCTCGAAGATACCAAAGTAGACAAGTACGGGCCAAAACCTATAACATTGGCGAACTAGTTCTACGCCTGCCGGACAAGAAAAAGGATAAATTAAAGCCCAAATGGGAGGGCCCCTTCATAATCGACCAAGTACTGACCGGCGGAGCGTACCGTCTGCGAAACGCATCGGATAACCAACTCGTGCCGAACCCATGGAACGCAGCACGCCTACGACGGTTCTACCCCTAGCGCCGGACTCTATGTTCGTTTCCTTCCTCCATCCCTTTGTTTTATTTTTTATTTTTTATTTTTTATTTGCAGTATGGGATGTCGTTCCTTCTCCCTACCCATTTTTTTCTAACAAGCCCTTAGGGGCTTGCCTGTGGATTGTTCGCACATACCCGACGCGCTACCCGCGCTCATAATACCTGGGGGCTTCTTTACCAAGAAGTTTATATAAAACGGGCCTCATGCCCAAAACATGTGTGATGGTTCCGCATGAACCTTTTATACACCATTATATGCATCGATATGACTTATGTTTTGGCCAAGCTGGGTTGCCTGGCTCCTGTGCTTACCCCTACGTTCCCGTTCGTTCGGCTAGGTGGTAAAGGGAGCACCTCTGCGATTGTTACTGCCGGGTCAGCCGGATGTGTACCTCAGACTGGGTGAAGCCGAAAGCTAGAGTTCTTCAGGGAATATTCGGTCGGTGAACTAAAAGATGATCTTTCATATTTATTCATTTGCCCCCAGATGCTTTTCTGCTCTTTATGGCAGTTCGGACATGCACTTTAGGGCATGCCTCCCAGGGAAAGGAACCCCTAACGGAACTATTCTCCCTGGAAGATGTTTCTTACTAACCATGTAATATAACATAACTAGTTGGGCACTTGTCTGCTAAAGCACTTATGACCCCTACGCCTTGTCTCCATGCATGCCCCAGTTCTTACATAATCGAGAGGGTATTCGGACACACTAAGGACTATAGGGTCCGGAGGTCGAAGCAAAAACGTCCGCAATGACAAACGATCTACAATCTGGCTAGAAGGCATTTTTATGTCATTTTTATAGAGTCATTCCGACTCGGCATATTCTGCTTCATACCATCCAACAGGAGGTCTAATTTACAGTCATGTTGGGAATACTTTGCAGCCAGCTCCACCTGGCCATATGCTAAGCTGACTGGTATCTCCTTTCCGTCCGGACCTATAGGGCCAACCTCGGCCATGTGGTTTGGGTCAGCCTTCGTGTACCGAGTCTTCACCATGGCCCAGGCCTCCCTGGCACCTTGACGGCAAGCCGATATCTTCCACAATCGGAAGCGCTGCCGCACTCCCTTCCAGCTTCTTTGTAAGCTCCTCAAGGCCTTCGGGCACGGAGAGGGATGGCCACATAGCCTGGATGACGCTTTGCATTGCTTGCCGAACTCGTTCGTGTAGTTGCAACAGCTCGGGAAGAAGGTCTCCCATTGAACCAGGCATTTCCTCCGTGGGACGACCCGTCAGCAGACCTACAGTCATAGCTCTGTTAATCGACTTCCACGCCAAATTCTTTTTTCGAAGATTCATTCAAGCACTTACTAAAAATGCCGCGTCGAAGTCCCCGATTCTCCTTCACGGTAGAAGACAGCTGAATGCGAACATCTTTCAGTTCCTCACCCAGCTGGGTATTGGCGTCTTGAAGCTTGTTCTTCTCTTGCCTCACCCTTGTCAGCACGCTCTCGCCAGCCTTTAGTTGGCGTAGGAGTTGTTGCCTGTCCGGATTACTCCGGCCTCATCTGCATTATTATCGTCAGGGTTGCATGCCTGCCGCATTTCAAAACGGAAGTACCTTCCGAAGTATATATTACCTGCGGGCGTCCCCGTGACATTTTCTGAAGCGGCTAATGCGGCCTCGAGCTGGGCCTTGCACTCTTCGAGCTCCTGGGACAATTGCGTATTCTTCCTTGTAAGACACTGCATAGAACATGATCCTTCAAACAGTTATCTTCACTGTTTCAAGTCTCGGGGGCTACTGACATATATAACCTTCAATTCTACTCACCTGTATGTCTTTCACATACTGCTCCGTGGCTCTGGCTAGGCCATTTCGAGCAGCACGGAGATACGCATCTCCTGTATTAAAGGCGTCCAACGCCTCCAGGGAAAAACACGCGTCACGAAGAACAGTCCGGCGACGCCTGTGGTTCAGGGCACTCTCCACCTCTAAATTTGTGGCAGATAGCCCGTCGGCGCCCTCTGTTGGAGGAACGCCCGAGGCGCGTCCCGTGTCCGCCTCTGTTTCCGGACCCGGCCTCGAACCTTGGCCGGCAGACATTGTTCGGCGGGCTCTCGTCTTTCTAAGAAAATCATGAGCACCAGTAAGACTCAAGGGCATAAACCCTAGGCGTTAAATTCGCACGCCATACCGTTGCGCCGGAATCTCGATCTGGTCCGCATTTCTTTTTGACCCGCCTGGCCTCAGCGGCCCTTGTTGGCTGCCCACCGTGGGCTCGGCCTTCTGCCTCAAGGATTTACCCTACGAAACGCCGATAGTACACGACATACAAGATAAAGCATGAGCATGCTGGGACTTCGGTCTTAATTACCTTGGAGGCTGGAAGAAGTCCGGGATAGTCGGCCGTGATGGCCACTAAGGAGTTATCCTTGCTCAATTGATGAAATACTCCATCAATCAACTCCACACACAAGTCCGGATCTTCTTGGGAGTCCGGATCGAGGGGCTGTTTATTTCCTTCATAGCCTGGCGCAGCTCCTGCGTTTAAATATTATTAGTCTAAGTACTCAACCACGGGAATTTCAAAGAAGGATAGACAAGTGAAAGTGTCCGCTCACCCAACTAGGAGGATTGTACATGGAGAATCCGCCTTCCGGGTTAACACGGAGGAATTCTTCCTCTTCCCCCTTGTACAAAGCGGATAAGATTTTTGTTAAAGTGGCGGCCGAATCCGGCCCCTTGCGACTGCACCGGGTAGCGTCATCCTCCCCATTGAAATCCCACATGGGGTGACCTCTGTATTGAAGCGGTTGCACCCCTCGCGTAATGCATACGGCCATGACCTTGATCATGGTCAGTCCGGAATTAGCCAATAACCTTATCCAGCTCATTAGGTACAGGACGTCCCTGTCAGCTACCCTCTGAGGGTTTCGCAGGCGCCAACTCAGGCGCTTCTTCAACGGGGCGTTATTGAACTCGGGGAGGCCGATACGTACAGGGTCCCGCAGGGGGACATCATCTATATAAAACCACTCCGAGGGCCAGTCTTTGGACGCCCTCTTTGGGGAGCCGGATAGATATCCGGTCCCGGCGATGCGCCATAGTTCGGCTCCACCCACCTGATAAATAGACCCCTCCTGAGAATGGGGCACAAGGCAAAACAACCTCTTCCACAGTGCGAAATGGGCCTCAACACCCAAGAACAGCTCGTAGAGGGCCACGAAGCTCGCGATGTGCAAAATGGAGGCGGGTGTGAGGTTATGTAGCTGGAGGCCGTAGAACTCTAGCAACCCTCGGAGAAACGGATGAATTGGAAACCATAGTCCTCTCATCAAATAAGGGACTAAACATACCCGCTCTCCTTGAGAGGGATTGGGAACACTTTCCGCCTGCTCTCCGTCGTTATAAGTAGCAATCCCGGCTCGAACTGGGACCATATATGCTGGGGGGAGGAGCCCCTTGGACTGAAGCACTACTAACTCGCTATGCGGGACGGAACACTGCCCCCAATCTACTAACTCGCTATGCGGGCTGGAGGCGCGAGAGGAGGAGGGGCACTGACTGGTCATGGTGGAATGGATCTCTGTCAGAGACGCTCTGATGAAGACTCGCAGAGGGAAGATGGTGCGAATTGGATCTAAATCCCCGTCTCTTTTATGGGCGGCTCATTAACGCAACTAGGGGGGTAAGTGAAAAGAAACCCCCCTGGCTTTTCGCATTCATTTGACGCGTGGAAGATGGTCATTATGGGGCACATAAGGCGAGGAGGACGACACACAATAGAAGCCGGCCACTATTCGACGGATACAGGGAATTTGAAGGAGAACCCGCCATGCAATGTCGAAGACAACTTGCGCGGCGGACTTGACGTCATTGAAGCCTGGTTCGGGGGCTACTGAGGGAGTCCTGGATTAGGGGGTGTCCAGCTGGCCGGACTAAGACCTTTGGCCGGACTCCCGAACTATGAAGATACAAGATTGAAGACTCCGTCCCGTGTCCGGATGGGACTTTCCTTGGCGTGGAAGGCAAGCTGGGCGAAACGATATGAAGATCTCCTCCCATTGTAACCGACTCTGTGTAACCCTAGCCCTCTCCGGTGTCTATATAAACCGGAGAGTTTTAGTCCATAGGACGAACAACAATCATACCATAGGCTAGCTTCTAGGGTTTAGCCACTCCGATCTCGTGATAGATCTACTCTTGTACTACCCATATCATCAATATTAATCAAGCAGGAGTAGGGTTTTACCTCCATCGAGAGGGCCCGAACCTGGGTAAAAACATCGTGTCCCTTGTCTCCTGTTACCATCCGCCTAGACGCATAGTTCAGGACCCCCTACCCGAGATCCGCTGGTTTTGAGACCGACAGTGGGGGACTCCTCCAAGGATGAGTAGGGCATGGAAGGCGGCAGGGCATGGTGTGCCAACTCGCAGGTCTGTATCCTGTGTTCTACTCTTCCTCGCCGGAGATCGCACCTTCACTTCAAGGGTCTTGAACCCCGCCCCCGTACATAGATATTGCAGATGGAGGACATCGGTCGCTGCCATAGAATAGGTTTACGCCGGGTTTCTTTTATTTTTTGTCCTATAAAAGTTCCAAATGTAATGAAAATATGCCGTGTTTGCAATAATCTCGGCCGGTGTATATGAACTTTCACAATAATATAGTATATTGTAGGAGTACTAGCAAGATGCCTGTGCGTTGCACGGACTATCAAGATCTTGTGGGATAAAAAGGATGAACGAGGGAAGGCCTTATCTGCAAATCTTGAGAGGAGTGCGGGTAAGTTGTCATAGTTTCCTTCCTATCAGTTAGATATAGATCGTACGACCTATATTGCAGTATGACAGGCACACCATCATCACCAACTCTGCTTTTCACTGAACCTACACAAAGCTAACATGTGATGTAAATAAACACATAGGGTCTATACATACACAATTTATCTTAGGCACTCCAACAATACATCCACTACACATTCACACATTTCACATCTTTCTACATCTATGGGAACCTACAAAAGGGTTAACGTCTATTGCCTCTCTCTCTCCTCCCCTGATTTTCATGGTGGTGGGCCCCTCCCTCCCCCCAATCTACAATCAACATCTCACATGTGTCACATTACGTTAATTATGTAATCGGGATTATGTCAGTGTAGCATTACTCATCCTAAAAAACCCAACTAAGCCAACCTCCCAGCATATTGTGCGGGAAAAGACCCGGCCGTGCTGTTTTAGTCGGGATTACCAGATTACTAGTAGTAGTATCGATGGATCGCGTGAAGCACCAATTTTTTTGAGGGGGCGAAGCACCTAGTTAAAAAGGAAAAAAGACGATACACTCACAGCACCCCTGACCTGGTCGCATTGCGCCCCACACATGTTCGGTCCTGCACACGGCTCACACAAATGGAACACGCTTCGGCTTGCCTCTTCACTGACACGTGGAACTGCACTTGGAGAAACTGACCATGCGCCAAACTCCCCCACCCACCGCGCGAAAATCCTCACCCCCCCAAAATTCCCCCTAAATCCTAAATTCAATCGCCCTTCGGCCAACTATATAACCATATTCCCCAAACCCCCCATCCCCCCACGCCCCCCTCATTCCATTCGCTCTGCCAAATCCGCCCTCCCTACCGCGCCGATACGTCAGAGCCGCAGTTCGTCGAGGGGACGCACGGCGATCCACTCGCTCCCACATTACGCTCTCGTAGACTGTCGTCCTCTAGCCGCGCCACCACCGCTGGTGACGTTCTTGTGGAGGCGCACGGCGGTCGGCGCCGCCACCGTTGGCGACATTCGTGTTGAGACGCACGATGGTCAGCTTCTTTCACGGTACGCCCATTCTATACTAAGGCCCCGTGCATGTCGGTGTAGCGCTGAATGTTAGCTGAAAGATGTAGTGAATCTCACTGTTTGCCGAAGTAGTTTACAGTCAATATGCTATGCTTAAGAAGTTTCCTTGCCCTGTTCTGCACTCAATGTACTTAGCAGAGATGGCATGCCAAGGACGATTAGTTGCTAAAATATCCTGCCATATATTTATTGCGACGTAGTTTGCCATGGTCTAGTAGCCAATCTTTTAGGTGAGATAGCTCTACACCGTTTTATACTCGATCTTTGTTGTTGCGATGGCCTTCGATAGTTTGATAGCTGTGTGCTCGGCCTCATTGACTGTTAAAATAGCCTGCCATAATTTAGCACTCAAATATGTTTGCTGAATTGGCTTTACATATATTTTGTTACTTAGATGTGCTCGTCCAATTATCTTGCCATAGCTTTAGACATCGACCTAGGTATTTTTTTCTTGAATTCATAAAAAAACATATATGTTTTTCCTGTAATATCTAGTAGAAGAACTAATTTGTATGTCCAACAGATGGACAAGACTTGGATAACTTCTACTCGAAGATTCTCCGCTGCATACGTCAAGGGGGTTGAAAATGTCATGAACTTTATCAGAGCTAAGTATGGTGGTCTGAAATTAGATGTGCTCTGCCCATGTAGCAGTTGTATCAATTCAGTTACAAGACCCCAGTCAACTGTGCAAAATCATCTACACTTGTATTGGATGTCGGTCACATAGACTAGGTGGGTTCATCATGGTGAAGTTGTGAACGTCGATGTTATTGACTACGTGGAAGCAGCATTTCACCATCTTGATCTGCCTGATGCTTAGGTGGAAGAGGAGGAGGAGGTGGTGGTGGCGGAGCCAGTGAGTTTAACCAACATTGAAACAATGCTACGAAATGCTCGTGCCTTTCATGAACTTTCACCTGCAGAAGAAAAATGGTGGGCCCACATGTTGGAACAATGCAACGTGGCTGTCACCCCAGGAAATAAGCTGTCAATATTCTCAGCTATGGTCACTATTCTTCAGGTGAAGACATCTGAGCGGATGACCAACAAATCATTCGATGCTATGTTGGCTACTTTCCGCAAATCTTTCCTAGATGCGTCTGAGCTGCCACACACCTACAGTAAAATGAAGAATTTCCTTCGTGCAGCAGGAATTGGATATGATATGATCCATGTTTGTAAGAATAATTGTGTTTTGTTCTTGAAGGATTATGCCAACTTAAGTGAATGCCCGAAATGCAAATTATCAAGATGGAAAGATGGTGATGCTGTGAAGAGGATTTCTCATAGTGTTCTGAGACATTTTCCAATTATACCAAGATTGCAAAGGTTTTTTCATGATGCTGAAACAAGAGAGGATGTATTGTGGCATTCTAGGAACCAGGAGTACAGAGATCAGAATGTTATGATCCATCCATCTCATGGTAGTGAGTGCAAAAGCTTCAATCATAAATAAAAAAGTTTGTTGCTGACCCAAGAAACATTAGACTTGGCTTAGCTTCAGATGGATTTAACCCATTTGAACACCAGAGCGCCACATATAGCATGTGGCCAGTGCTTCTTATCCTTACAACATGTCTCCAAATGTCTACACCAAAGAATCAAACTACATGATGGCCGTGCTCATCCCATGTCCAAAAAGTCCTCGAAAGGATTTTGATTTATTCATGGAGCCTCTTGTGGAGGAACTTCAATAGCTATGGAGTGGTGTTCTCACTCGAGACATATATAACAGCCCACCAGCTTATTTCTTTCTGCGTGCTGTTATAATTTGGTGCATCCATGATTATCCGGCTTTGTTCACTATGTCAGGGTGAACGACACATGGTTACAATGCATGTGTTCGCTATGACAGGAATCCGATGTCATACGCAATACTTAGCAAGATCTGTTACATTGGACACCGCCATTTCCTGTCCAAGGACAAGCCGCATCATAGAAAATATCGAAGACATGTGTTCAATGCAAAGAATGAAAACCATGATGCGCCAAAGAGGCTCACCACCAATGAGTTGCAAGTTGAATTAGAGAAGCTCAGGCATATTACCCCAGGAAACCATCCTCCTAATGATAGCGGGAAAAGGAAGCGTGGCAGGGCAGGAGAGAGATTATTGTTTACCCGCAGGTACACTTTGTGGGTCTTGGAGTATTGGAAAGATTTGGATCTGTGGCATAATCTTGATGTAATGCACATCGAGAAAAATATATGTGACAACATTATCAGCACACTTCTTAATATTGAAGGCAAGATGAAAGATACCTTAAAATCTAGGCTTGATTTGACACACCTGGGTATCAGACAAGATTTAGAGGTGCAAGATGAAGGTAAACCATGGGATATGGCACTAGTTGTGTATGTCTTGGACAAGGTAAAAAGAAAAGAATTATGTGAGGTTCTGTCCCGTGTGAGATTCCCACATGAATTTTCTTCCAACCCTGAAAGGAGAGTAAGTGCTGATGGACGGAAACAAGGTACAAGGGTTGAAAACTCATGACTGCCACGTCCTACTTCAAAGGGTTTTACCTATTATCCTTAGAGGATTGGGCCGCCCTGACTTATACAAAGCAGTTATAGAGTTGGGACAATTCTTCAGGTAACTCTGCAGTGGAATATCAGGATAGATGCTTTGGAGCGTCTTAGAGACAAGATACCAACTATTCTATGCGACCTTGAGAAGATATATCCTCCATCCTTCTTTGATGTGATGGTGCATTTGGTTGTTCATCTACCTCATGAGGCACTACTTAGAGGTCCAGTACAGTATGGTTGGCTGTACCCTATTGAAAGGCCGCTAGGCACTTTCAAGGGCTATGTTAGGAACAGACCTAGACCCAAGGGTTCCATTGCACATGCCTACATTGCTATAGAAGTGTTGACATTCTTCTCAAAATATATTGAAACAACTGATCAGCTTAACAACGAGGTGGGTGAAGACAATCCCGGGCTCAATGTTTTCGATTATTCTGTTCGAGTTACAGGGAAGAGTCGACAAGATGACAAACCTAAAGATTTGTACAAAATGTTTTGGTATGTGTTGAATAACTGTCCTGAGATACTACCTTATATCAAGTCAGTGCTAAGTACTGCAGCTTATACATCATAATGTACTAAACTTGCAGCACATTCTCATATATTTTGATGTTTGACGCGATCACTATGTTGTGCAGCATCTATAAAAAGGAGTTACTGCCGCTAATCCAAGAAACATTGACAAACTGGTTATGGCAGGTTTTGCGAAATGGTTCAAGAGCCATGTAAGCTTTTAAATTCCACTGTCAGTTTTTTAATATAATTAGTACATAAGATGATCAACTTGTCTATTTTCTAGCCATAGGTTAAGAAGATGCGGCAGGATGGGCAGGCAGTTGATGATGCCCTTTACTCACTAGAAATGGGTCCTAATACTTGGGTAAGACATTATGAATCTTGCGTTGTTGGGTATGAGCGCTACAACACCCTTGCACGCGACGAAGGCAGGAAGACACAAAACAGTGCCATCATGAGAATGGATACGTACGAAAAATGGACAACTGAAATGTATGCTAACATAACAAACATTATTCAATTGCAGTATATCTTCGGTTTCGAGGATCATTGTTGTGTGCTTCTGTTGTGCTGTCATTGGTATAACTTATTTTCCAGGATCACAAAACCCAGAGCTGATGATTATTTCAAAAACATCAATGTCTAGGCAGTGTACCAGACCAACGAGCCTTTTATTTTGGCAAATCAAGCAACACATACATTTTTCTTGGAAGACACATTTGCACGTAGCGATGACTGGAGAGTATTGCAAAGGTTTGAGCAGAGGAATTTGTTTAATGAAGTTGCACAACAAGATGATGCTTACACTGCTCCTGATGTACAAGATAACACAGATGTTCCTAATATCTTTGAGAACCATCACGTCAATGTCGCCGGCAAAAAGATTGCCTGTCGTGCTATGGACATACAAGAGTTGATCAAGAAGAAGCCAACGTTCAAGGACGTTGAGGATGAAGAAGAAGATGACATCATGGGGAATTACGATTCAGACTGATACACATGGTGAAGATGTTGACGCTGCTACTCTGAATGATGATTAGATTGCTTTTGTCGTATTTGCCTGTCAAAAGACGTTCTTTTATCTACTATGTGAAATTGTGTTTGCTATGACAATTGAAACCTCATGAACGTGCTGTTTAGTATTTTGCTGTGAGGACATTACTTGTTATGTATGCTGATTTGTGTTTGGTGATTGTATGACGACTTTAAAATGATGATATTGTTGTTTAGTTGTACTCATATTTGGCTGTGAAACTTGAATTTGATGACATAGTTTGCTGTTGGACTACAATTTGCTCAACGTCTTTGAATGAGAACAAAGCTGACCCGACAGGGCCTTTGCCAATTTATTTATTTATTACCAAAAGGGCCTTTGCTATTTATTTAGATATGAGAAAAAGGGGATACCCCCTGATTTCCGATAATAGAAATCATTAGATGTTCATAATACTACGCCCAGCCTGCTACATAGGTTTCATTCATTACTAGTTTCAGCAAAGTGCTCATGTCATAGCCACTGAATACATCACGAGTGCTACATAAACTACAAATAAAGAGACAATCGTCCTACAGAGCACATCGATTTTGCCCATTATCTTCACAAGCTCTTTCATCTCCTCATTGCTGTCAAGGCCGTTCACCATCTATTGCTTGGACATGATTAGAGTAACTTCATCTTTAACCCTCTGCTCTGCATCTTACTCTTCTACCATTCCTTCAGTTACTTGTCCAACACATCAACCTGCTGGTATTGGGATTCCTCAGCTAACCAAATAATCAGTATAGTTGCATTCCCCCACATCAGCAACTTCCTCGAAATACAAATCACACGAATCTTCCCTTTTCTAAACAAATGAAATTGGAAGATCATCAACAAAACAATTAAAAAATCAGCAAATAAAAGCAGCAGAACAACACTTAAACATATTATTACCCCATGATTAGGCATTTGTAGAACACTCATCCAGGGTTGAGGATTCTGGTTGAGACGCGACGTATGACTCTTGTGATTTGCAGCAGTGGCACCACACCAACGACAGCGGGTTGCGATTAGCATTTGGCTACGATGCGTGTGCCGTCGGGGGTGTGCTGAGACCTATAGGTGATGGTACGAGTGTGACTTGGTGCATATCTGGTTGTTGCCTGCTGAAGAGCAGGTGGAGGAGCAGCCAGCGGACATGGTTGCTGCGGCTAGAGATTCAGATGCTAGGTAGAGTAAGTAGAGAAGAGGAGAAGCGAATGTCAGTTTCATTACTTGCAGAGTAGCATAGCACCATATATAGTCATAGTCTAGGTTTGGATTCGAACTAGCTACAGGAGCACGTCTCTATTTTTTCTAAAACTCGGCAATGTCTCTTTACTGCTACACTAGCTTGTTCTATACGCCTTCTCAAGCATTTGATTTTCTTTCTTTTTTTGCGAGGAAGGAAGGAGGACAAAATTGAGATTTCCTGGCACTCGATCCCAAGACCTCTTGGTTGAAAACCAAGGGTGCTAGTCACTATGTGGCTAACTTTCCCAGGGAGGAGGACAGCAGACGAACGCATTTTCATCGCAGTTTTAGTTGCAACACAAGATCGAACGGTCGCAGTTTCGGGAATGTTGTCATTCGAAAGAGCCCAGGTTTTCTTTTCTTCCTATATATAAAAAAGTATGCTACTTGGTGTCGGCTTAGTCAACAAACAATTGTGCGAACCTTGACCGTTGGATTGACATTCAATGTATGTCATGTTTCTTCAGTCACTTCTTCCTCGAGCCGCCAAAGCCAAACCAGCGCCGGCGGGACCGCTTGCTCCCGCCTCCCATGGCTAGCTGTGCTGCCGCGCATGCATCATGGCCACATTGCACCCTAAAACTCTGCTCATCTTCACCGGCTCTTGTTCATTCCTGTCTGAGGCCTCACCATCGTCCTCCGCCTTGGTTCGCTCGCCGCGGCGCCGCCCTCTGGTGTTGTCAACATGGTCAACAACCGAGAGGAATAAGGAGATGACTGTACATGAAGAGGATGACAGTAGTGACCCAGCAGCACACAGTAATTTTGTTTTTTCGGGACGGAGAAGGGTATCAATTGTGTTGTATGGGAGCTATGGCCCGTCTAGCCTAGGCTTTTATTTCATATGTCTAGCACATGGCTAGCCTAGTTTGTGTTTTTCCTTTCTGAAAATAGCTAGCTAGCTTTTTTGATTTTTGCAGAATAACCAATGTAGGCCTACTTGGTTTTCTACGCCCTGCTGGGCCGGAAATCTTTCAGGACGAGTAGGGATGCATTTTGCCCAGAAAATGGGTTATAAGTAAAAAGAAATGGGATATAAGTAATAATAAATGGGTTGTAAAATAAAAAAAATACAACAAACAAGCAATTAGTTCCAAAATACTTTTTTCTTTCGGATTTTGATATTTTCAACATTGTTTTTGTGCGGGTAAAATTTCATTGAATTTAGATTAAGGTACATTTAGATTTAAAATTAATTCTAACCTGGCTAGTAATTTCGGGCTGTATGCTGTTTGGGACAGATTTGGAGGCTGACTTGTGGTTCTACTGGGTTGATGTGTACGAAATGCTTTGTCAACTTAGTCCAAAAAGGATTCTAGCAGTAGTGACCGTTGGATGTTAATCCAACGGCCGTGCTGCTTCTTCAATATCTGATCTTCTTGCTCCAGCCACCCAAACCAGCGCCGGTGGGACTGCATCGCCCCACCTTACTCTGTTGCTGTCCAGGCAATTCCTCTACTCACCCACAGCTCCTGTTGTTTTCTGGCGATGGCAGCTGGACCAGTAAACCCTCGTACTCCCCACCGCGTGGGCCACCATTGCCGAGTCTTCCCCGGCTCCGTGTCGTTCCCTTCTTAGCCCTCACCGTCGTCCACCGCCATGGTGTTGTCGGCGCGGCCTGTTCATCGTGTTCAACGAACGACATCCACCGGACGTGGACTTTACATGGAGAGGCTGACAGCTGGGTCCACGGCCGCACACAAGGAAATGCCTCCTTATTACACACAAAATAATGATTCCTCCACCTGACATCTGGGACCCACCGGAAGGGCCTCTGTATTTCGTGAAAAAATGTGCCCCCCGCTAACTTGTCGGACCCACTAGCTATATCTTTGCACGCAAGGAAGTGCCTCCTTATTACGCACAAAAAAATGAATACCCACCTGCTAGCTAGGACCCACCATAGTGGGAATCCGACTTGTGGGTCAACTAAGTTGACAGGGATGGAGGGCTTTGTTAACTTAGTAATTATGACCGATTCTAGCTCTAGTGACCGTACGATGTCCATCTAATGGCCGTAGTGCTTCTTCAACCTATGGCCTTCTTGCTCCAGCCGCCCAAACCAACGCCGGCCGTGCCGCGTCCTCCTACCTCCCGTGGCCGGCTGTGATGCCCCGGAGGCCTCACCGCCCCCTCCTACTCCCACTGCTGGCCAGGCCATCCCTCTACTCACCCACACCCCCTGTAATTCTGCGGCGACGGCATCCTCACACCGGTGCCGAACCAGTGAACCCTCATACTCCTCTCCGCGTGGGCATCCACTGCCGCGTCTTCCCCGGCTCCGCGTCGTCCCGTTCCTAGGCCTGGCCATCGTCCACCGCCCTGGTGCTCTCGGCGCGGCGTGGTCAACATGGTCAAGGAACGACTTCCATCGGAAGAGTACTATACGTGGAGAGGCTGACAGCTGGGTTCACGGCAACCACAAGGAATTGGCTCCTTATTACACGCAAAATAATTATTCCTCCAGCTGACAGCATGGACCCACCAGACGGGCCACTGTATTTTGCGAAAAAAACGTTTTCCCCTTGACTGCTGGGACCCACCAGCTACATCTTCGCATGCAAGGATGTGCATCCATATTACGAGAAAAAAAGAATCCCCCTAACTGCTGGGACCCACGAGCTACATCTTCGCACGAAAGGAAGTGGCTGACAGTCGGGACGCACCTGGTCGAAGCGTATGTATTGTTGTCTTAATGGTCGAGAACGTGTACGTAGATACTGGTCGATGTAGAGGCTCGCACGTAGCATGTACACGTACGTACAGCGGCCAGGGTGCAAGAAAGAAAACACGGCCATGTACATACATATGGGCGGGGTCTATTACGCCTACTCGCGCATACGTATGGCCAGGGCTTGTGTAGATGGCTGGGTCGGAAAGGAGAAACTGTGTCATCGTCGTGTTCATGAGGATCCAACCTGCTGGGTCGGAACGGAATGCGTTGTCGTGTTCATCGGGAGGGCTTGGACGGAACAACCGATGGAAATGAGGCATGGCGTACCGCAGAACGGAGGAAACGACCTTTTGTTCGACCGACCACGTTCGAAATGGGATCTTGTTCATCGGGAGGGGTCTGTCCTACCACAAAATGGAGGAAACAGACTTTTGTTGGACCGTCTATGGTTGAAACAGGGTCCTGTTGCTCTGGAGGGGTGTGGCGTCCCGTAAAATGGAGGAAATGGACTTGTGTTTGAGTGCTACAGTCGAAACGGGGGTCTTGTTCATCCGGAGGGGTGTGGCGTACCGCAAAACAGGACTCCACCGAATATTGTTCATCTCCACCGTCGACCTCCTCCAGCATCCACGGGCTACTGTTCATCCACCGTCGACCTCCTCCAGTCTCCACATGTGACTGTTCATTCCACGACTCATGTTCATCCAGCCTCCACCGCGCACTCCTCAACCGGCTACTATTCAACCAGCCCTCACCACGGGGTCCTGTTCAACCACCCCTCAACGGAATACTATTCATCCATCCGTCCACCGGCTCCTGTTCAACCAGCCGTTGACCGGCTACTGTTCAAACTTCCCTCCACTGGGTCCTGTTCATCCATGCCCAACCAGCTCGATCGATCGGGGTCCTGTTCATCCAGCGATAAAACCACGGGGTCCTGTTCATCCAACCCCCACCAGGAACTGTCCATCCAAACCCCCCAACAACACTCACTGTTCATCCACAGGCAGCTATCGATGTCAACACCGGCGGATCTCGGGTAGGGGGTCCCGATCTGTGCATCTTAGGCTGATGGTAACAGGAAGCAAGGGACATAATGTTTACCCAGTTTCAGGATCTCTCGATGGAGGTAAAACCCTACTTCCTGCTTGATTAATATTGAAGATATGAGTAGTACAAGAGTAGATCTACCACGAGATTGTAGAGGCTAAACCCTAGAAGCTAGCCTATGATGGTATGATTGTAATTGTGATCGGCCTTGTAAGGACCATCCTCTCCGGTTTATATAGACACTTGAGAGGTCTAGGGTTTACATGGAGTTAGTTACAAGGAAGGAAATACAATATCCGGATCGCCAAGCTTGTCTTCCACGCAAAGGAGAGTCCCATCCGGACATGGGACGGAGTCTTGAAGCTTGTATCTTCACGCTCCAATAGTCCGGCTATTCGGATACCCCCTAATCCAAGACTCGCTCAGTAGCCCCTGAACCAGGCTTCAATGACGATGAGTCCGGCGAGCAGTCTTGTCTTCAGCATTGCAAGGTGGGTTCCATCTCCGAATACTCCAAAGTACCTGTTACGATGAATAGTGTCCGACTTCTCATTAATGTTGTACTCCTTGGCTTAAGTGCCTCAATAATGACCATCTCCACGTGTCAAGCGAATGCGAGGAGACGAGGCATTTTTGCATTTTCCACCCCCGATCCTTCGGGCTAGCTGTCTATTTGAAGAGACAGGGATTCTCAGATCCAAACCTCACTCTTCCTCTTCGAGCAAGCATCCAGCAGAGCGCTCCAGAAAAACCATTTTGATACGTCTCCAACGTATCTATAATTTTTGATTGTTCCATGCTATTATATTACCTGTTTTGGATGTTTATGGGCTTTATTTTACATATTTATATCATTTTTGGGACTAACCTACTAACCGGAGGCCCAGCCCATATTGTTGTTTTTTTCCTATTTCAGTATTTCCACGAAAAGGAATATCAAATGGAGTCCAAACGGAATGAAACCTTCGGGAACGTGATTTTTGGAAAGAACAAGATCCGGAGAGCTTGGAGTGCAAGTCAAGAAACAACCGGAGCCTCCACGAGATAGGAGGGCGTCCCCCCCCCCTGTAGGGCGCGCCCCCTGTCTTGTGGGCCCCTCGGGCGTCCACCGACGTACTTCTTCCTCCTATATATACCTACGGACCCCGAAAACATCCAGGAGCACCACGAAACATAATTTCCACCGCCGTAACCTTCTGTACCCGCGAGATCCCATCTTGGAGCCTTCGCCAGCACTCTGCCGGAGGGGGAATCGACCACGAAGGTCTTCTACATCAACACCATAGCCCCTCCGATGAGTTGTGAGTAGTTTACCACAAACCTACGGGTCCATAGTTATTAGCTAGATGGCTTATTCTCTCTTTTTGGATCTCAATGCAATGTTCTCCCCCTCTCTTGTGGAGATCTATTCGATGTAATCTCTTTTTGCGGTGTGTTTGTCGAGATCCGATGAATTGTGGGTTTATGATCAAGTTTATCTATGAATAATATTTGAATCTTCTCTGAATTCTTTTATGTATGATTGAGTTATCTTTGCAAGTCTCTTCGAGTTATCAGTTTGGTTTGGCCTACTAGATTGATCTTTCTTGCCATGGGAGAAGTGTTTAGCTTTGGGTTTAATCTTGCGGTGTTCTGACCCAGTGACAGAAAGGGTTGCAAGACACGTATTGTATTGTTGCCATCGAGGATAACAAGATGGGTTTATATCAAATTGCATGTGTTTATCCCTCTACATCATGTCATCTTGCTTAAGGCGTTACTCTGTTCTTATGAACTTAATACTTTAGATGCAGACAGGAGTCGATCGATGTGTGGAGTAATAGTAGTAGATGCAGGCAGGACTCGGTCTACTTGTTATGGACATGATGCCTATATACATGATCATGCCTAGATAATCTCATAACTATGTGATTTTCTATCAATTGCTCGATAGTAATTTGTTCACCCACCGTAATACATATGCTATCTCGAGAGAAGCCTCTAGTGAAACCTATGGCCCCCGGGTCTATCTCTTATCGTATTTGCTTTCAATCTATCTTTATTTGCATCTTTAATTTTTGCATCTATATTACAAAATACCAAAAATATATTATTATCTCTCTTTCAGATCTCACTTTCGTAAGTGGCAGTGAAGGGTTTGACAACCCCTTTATTGTGTTGGTTGCGAGTTCTCACTTTGTTTGTGTAGGTGCGTTGGACTTTTGAGGAGCCTCCTTCTGGATTAATACTTTGGTTCTCAAAACTGAGGGAAATACTTACGCTACAACTGCTGCATCACCCTCTCCTCTTCGGGGAAAACCAACGCTAGCTCAAGATGTAGCACATTCCAACATGGCCGATCGTCGCAGCTCTTCTGCCTGCTCTCCTCGCTCCAAGCCTGGGGACTAGGAAGAGTGTTCAGTTCCTCAAAGCCATTTGATAGAGTTACAAACCCAAGGATTTCTCCCACAGGCGTTCATGGTCCCCGTCCAAGCCGGAATAGCCACCTATAACGGCGGGGAACAAGCGAAGAGATCTCCTAATCTGTCTCTAGAGGAGCGAATATGCCTCATTCCGCATCTGTTTAGGGGCATCGGGTTTCCTATCCACCCGTTCCTTAGCGGGCTCCTGCAGTTCTATGGCCTCCAATTGCACAACTTTACCCCTGCCTCCGTACTACACATAGCAGGGTACATCGCCTTTTGTGAGCTATTTCTAGGCTGCGAGGCTCACTTCGGGTTATGGAAGAAGCTGCTCTACCTTGTCCCCCGCAACCAGGGAGAATCCCTATGTCAAGTGTGTGGTGCCGAAGTATGGCGTATTGCCGAGACCAGATACCTATCCGGCACTCCCAAAAAGGCACCAGAGAACTGGCCTTCGGAGTGGTTTTACATTGATGACGTTCCCCTTCTGGATCAAGTCCGGACAGGTATCCCCAATTTCAGCAATGCCCCGCCGAGGGCATGTCTATGGTGGCGCCCCCGAGGCCCCCAAGAGGAGGATACCGGGGAAATACACTTACTGATGAGCAGGATAAAGTTACTGGCCAAATCCGGACTGACGATAGTCGAGGATATGGCAATATGTATAATGCAGGGAGTGCAACCGCTTCAATATCGGGGCAAGACCATGTGGCACTTCAACGGGGAAGACGATGCCACCCGCTATGGCCGTAAGGGTCCGGACTCCGCTACTGCTCTGGCAAGGATATTGTCCGATTTATAAAAAGGAGAAGAGGAAGAATTCCTCCACATTAATCCGCGGGATGGATTCTCCATGTACAACCCCCCAAACTGGGTAAGTCGTCATCCCTTTCCCCTCTTCACTTATTGTGGAGTTCTTCGCTAAGATTATCTGCCTCAATATTTCCGAGCAGGAACTGAGGATGGCCGTAGAAGGAATCTTCAGCCCTTCGCCGCAGCCAGAGGACCCCGGAAGGGCCCTGGATCCAGGACTCGAAGAAGATCCGGATACGACCGTGGAGCTTGTCAACGGGATATTTTACTAGGCAAGCTGTGATGCCGCCTCAGTGGCTATTATTCCCTATTATCCCGGACTGCTACCTACATCGCGTGTAAGCCAAGCCGAAAACCCTATCCTCCGAACATGACTCCTTTGTGATGCCATGCCTTTACCCCTAAAGTGTCGTGTTTTTGCAGAGACGACGGTCGGAGCGCGGGGCCGAGCCCCTAGGGACCCGTCGGCCACAGGCGTCCGGATCGGGAAGGCTCAAGAGGAAGGCGGTTAGGGTCCGAAACGCCGCTATAGAGGTAAGGAAAAACCTGTCCTGTAATTATTATATTTGAAGTATAACAACGCCCGTCACGTCCTGGCAGGAAGAGGAGTATCCGGACTATAACCCGGGATCCTGCCAATCACGCCTCCACTAGTCGGATTCAAGAACCAGCTTCGAGAGAGGAGACGGACGTAGGGCCGATGCCGCACAGTCCTCCGACAGAGGACGCAGATATGCTCTCTACCACGAATTCCGAAGTAGAGAGCGCCATGAATCACCAACGCCGACGGGTCGTACTTCGCAACAACATCTTTTCCGAAGAGGCATTTAATGCTTTCAATTCGGGAGACGCATACATCAGAGCTGCTCAAGGCGGGCTCGCTCGAGCGACGGACATGTATACCAAAGATATACGGGTAAGAAAGTTTGATAAGCATGTATATCAGTAGCCCTTGAGACTTGAAATGGTTAGAACAACTGTTTTAAGGATCAATTTATTCATAGGTTCTTGTAGATAAGAATGAGGAATTGTCTTGGGAGCTGGAGGAGTGCAAGACCGAGCTGATGGATATGGTTGCCAAGTTATAGGAATCCCAGAAGGTCTAATCTGGTAACATTTGTCTCGATTGTACGAATATGCACCAGTTAGTAAGTAGCTGGTATGACGAGTCTAACAGAAAATTCTGTAGACCACCTCGGGGTGAATCCGGAGGGCGTAAGTGATGACGAGTCACATCTCCGAAGGCATCTAAATGCCGGCGAGCACGTTCTTACGCAAGTTAGGCAGGAGAAGAATAAGCTTCAAGATGCCAATGTTCGGCTGGACGTTGAATTAAAAGACGTCCGCACTCAGCTGGCGGTCTCTGTGAAGGAAAACAAGAAGCTTCGACGCGGCATTTATGGTATGTGCCTAGACGAGCTGTAGTCTAGCTCGCTGAAGAAGCATATTGAAAGAATTTTGCTAGAAGGAATGTTAACAAACCGACCTGAGGAGGAGATGCCCTCATATGCTGGCGATTTACTGCAAGACCTCTCACAACTGCATGAGCGAGCTCGGCAGGTGATGCAGGGCGTTGCTCAGGCCTTGTGTCCATCAAGCTTCCTGCCGAATGGCATGGGGGAGATTGTGGACATGCTTCAAGGAGCACGGCGGCGCTTCCAATTATGGAAGGTGTCTGCCTACCGGCAAGGTGAAAGAGAAGCCTATGCTATGGTGAAGACGTGCTACACAAAGCTGGATCCGAACAATATGGCCGAAGTCGGACCGGCGGGGCCAGATGGGCAAGAAATTCCCGTGAGTCTAGCCAGATGGGCAATAATGCTCAGTTATTCAGAACCGGTTTATGAGTGGGAACTAGGCGTAGGGGTCATAAGTGCTTAAACAGACAAGTACCCAACTAGTTATGTTATATTACATGGATAGTAAGAAACATCTTCCAGGGAGAATAGTTCCGTTAGGGGTTCCTTTCCCTGGGTATGCATGTGACGATGCACATGTCCGGAATGCGAACAAAGGCGCAGGATACAAAACTTCTGGGGATTTACGTTATAATAAACGAAGACATCTTTTGTTCACCGACCGAATATTCTCTTAAGGAAGCTAGCTTTCGGCTTCACCCAGTCTGAGCTACACATCCTGCTGAACCGACAGTAACAATCGCAGAGGTGCTCCCCTTATGCCTTAGCCTAATTAACGAGAACATAGGGCATAAACACAAGAGCCAGGCAACCCAGCTTGGCCACATCTTAAGTCATATCGATGCACATAATGGTGAAGAAAAGGCACACATGGAAAAAGAAACGCATATGTGATGGGCAAAGAGCCTTTAGAGTAATTATGTATAGCTTCCGTATAGGAAGCCCCTAGGTATTGCTTAGACACATAGTGCGTCCGTAGTAATCCGGGAGTCCGTACTGTATTAAATACTTTGTGTGAAGAGAAAAAAGCTTGAGAAAGGAAAAGGGAAGGACCATAATTAAACAGGAGGAGGTAAGGAGACAAACACTGAGTTCGGCGCTAGGCGTAGAATCTCCGGAGTCTGGCCGCGTTCCATGGGTTCGGCTCGAGTCTGTTATCGGACGCATTACATAAGAGGTACGCTCCTCCGGTGAGAACTTTGTCAATGACGAAGGGACCTTCCCACTTGGGTTTGAGCTTGTCCTTCTTCTTCTCCGGTAAGCGTAGAACAAGCTCACCAATATTATAAGTTTTGGCCCGCACTTCTTTGCTTTGGTATCGTCGAGCCTGTTGCTAATAGAATGTGGAGCGGGCTTCCGCGACGTCGCGCTCCTCCTCCAGGGCGTCCAAGTTATCCTGCCAATCTAACTCGGCGTCCTTCTCTTCGTACATGCGTACGTGTGGCGAATCATGTATTATGTCGCAGGGTAGTACTACTTCCACGCCGTACACCATAAAAATGGTGTATATCCAGTGGTGCGATTCGGCATGGTCCGCAGCCCCCAAAGTACATAGTCGAGCTCCTCGACCCAGTGCATGTCCGATTCTATCAAGGATCACACTATTCTGGGTTTGATGCCGCTCATGATGAGATCGTTTGCCCGTTTGACCTGGCCGTTTGTTTGAGGATGGTAGACAGAAGGGTAGACGAGCTTAATGCCCATTTTGCCGCACCAAGCTTTCACTTCATCAGCTGTGAAATTTGAGCCATTATAGGTGATGATGCTGTGGGGGACACCTTATCGGTGTACGACCCCGGATATAAAGTCTATTACTGGTCCGGATTCGGCTGTTTTGACTGGTTTGGCTTCTATCCATTTGGTGAACTTGTCTACCATGACCAATAAGTATTTTTTCTTGTGGCTTCCCCCTTTAAGGGGTCCAACCATATCCATCCCCCAGACCGTGAAGGGACAAGTTATGGGGATTGTTTGGAGAGTGGTAGGGGGCATATGACTCTGAATGGCAAAGAGCTGGGAACCGACGCAGTGTTGGACAAGGTCCTGTGCGTCTACTTGGCAGTCGGCCAATAGAAACCTGTACGGAAGGCCTTGCTGACTAGTGCTCGAGCCGCGGCGTGGTGCCCGCCCAATCCGGCATGGATTTCAGCGAAGAGCTACCGCCCTTCCTCTTCGGAGATGCACCTTTGGAGCACTCCGGTCGCACTTTTCTTATAGAGTTCCCCTTCATGGAATCTGTAAGCTTTAGAACACCGGACGATGCAGTGTGCCTCAGTTCGGTCTTCCGGGAGCTCCTGCCTATTTAGGTAGGCCAAGAAAGGCTCGGTCCACGGGGCGATTACGACCATGATTTCGTGGGACGAAGATGTTATTTCGGTGGTAGAGCCTCCGATTAAGTCTGATAGTTCGGAATCTGGGGATGTATTCGGATCCGTGCTAGTATTGCCGGACTCCCGTTCCCATACCACGGATGGCTTGAACAGCCTTTCCAGGAATATGTTGGGTGGGACAGGGTCGCGTTTATCGCCGATGAGGGCGAGGATGTCTGCTGCTTGATTGTTTTCTTGAGCCACATGGTGGAATTCGAGCCCCTCGAACCGAGCTGACATTTTGAGGACGAGATTACGGTAGGCCACCATTTTTGGATCCTTGGCATCGAAGTCTCCGTTTATTTGTGATATTGCGAGGTTTGAATTCCCGCACACTTCTAGGCATTGGATGCCCATAGAGACTACCATCTGAAGACCGTGCAACAGAGCCTCGTATTCGGCTGCATTGTTGGAGTCTGTATATAATATTTGGAGGATGTACTGGACCGTGTCTCCGGTGGGAGACGTCAGGACTACACCTGCTCCCAATCCGGCCAGCATTTTGGAGTCGTCGAAGTGCATGATCCAGTTAGAGTACGCGCCGTACTCTTTAGGGAGTTCGGCTTCTGTCCATTCGGCGACAAAGTCAGCTAGTACTTGTGACTTGATGGCCCGCCGTGGTTTGTATGTCATGTCGAACGGAAGGAGCTTGATGGCCCATTTAGCGATCCAGCCCGTAGTGCCGCGGTTGTTTATTATATCGTTGAGTGGTACTTCAGAGGCCACCATAATTGAACACTCTTGAAAGTAGTGTCGTAGTTTTTGGGATGCCATGAAGACCGCGTATGCTATTTTTTGATAGTGTGGGTATCGGGATTTGCATGGGGTGAGGACCGTGCATACGTAATAAACCGGCTCCTGTAGCGGGAATTTGTATCCGTCAACCTCTCATTCGACGATGAGCACTGCCACTACAAAAAATACACTTCCTTGATGATGCGTGTTTGTCACAATCTGTCGCGTTTTTTGTCATGCATGTACATCCATGACAAATTAATGACAGAATCAAGATAGTCATACCTGTGTTGTCGTAGAAGTGTTCCATTACATTACCAAAATTATCATCACGGAATTGTCCACTTCTATGACGATAAATCGCGCGTCACGGAAGTGCTTTCGTCAAGGGTGACCAACACGTGGCATCCACCGTAACGGAACAGCGTTAAGCTATCGGGTCGGGTTTTGGATTTGATAACCCGTTAATAGCCCCGACCAATGGGGATTTTCCACGTGTAAAATCATCACTGGCTGGAGGAAACACGTGTCGGCTCACCGTTGGGACAGATGTCATCCACTCATTGGACAAAAGGCGCCTATGATACGTCGACACATGGCACGGCCCAACAGAGGCCCATTCCTATGAAAAGGCCGGCCCATTTGACTTGGTCAAAAGGTGGCTGGCCGGCCCATGTAAAGCCTATTAACGGCCTGTTCGCATATAGCCCATTTATAGCCCGCTAACCCAAGGCCCGTTATGCCCTATCCGAATTAGGCCCAATAGCGTCATCTGGGCCACCCAATATGATTCCAGCCTGTTTTCACTTCTGGTCCATGTATGGCCCATGACGTCTTTCAGCCCATATGAGGAGCTATGTAACTCTTGGCCTATTAACGGCCCGTGGTGAAACTGGCCCGTAATGAACAATGTATTACTTTACACCCATTAACGGCCTGTGGTGAAACTGGCCCATAATGAACAGTGTATCACTTTATACCCATTAAGGGCCCGTTATTCCGTTGGGCCGTGTCCAGCCCATGTTATCTTTCGGCCTTCTCAGAGCCCATTTATTCTTGGGCTCATTTCCAGCATCCGTTTACTTACGGCCCGTTACTGTCATTTTCTGCTTATGGGCCAAATTCAGCCCGTGGTTACAGTCGGCCCATTTGTGGTCCGTTAACACGTTGGTCCGTTTTCGTAGCATCATGAAATACAGCCTATTAACGATGGCCCATTATGGTCGGCCCATGAACGGACGATTCCAACTCTAGCCTGTTTACGGCCATTATGAGGCCTGTTATTGGCCTATGTTTGGCCAATCGATCATACTGCCCGTATAAGGCCCATTGATGATACGGCCCGTAGAAGGCCCATTGTTTCTACGTCCCATAGAAGGCCCACTGTTTATACGGCCCGTAGAAGGCCCACTATTCATACGGCCCGTAGAAGGCCCACTGTTTCTATGGCACGTAGGTCCAGTGTCACTACAGTAAATATTAGCCCATGGTTAAAAAAATAGGTTGTTGCAGCCACTAGCAAACCGTAGAAAAAGAACTGCACTAACTACAAGCAAACAAATAAACAAGACAACAAGGAAATAAATAAGCAAGCAACTTACACTAGGCTATCACGGCTATTACACATATTACATCCACTGGGCATCAAAGTTCGGCACCAGTGCAAAACAAGTCCAGAACTGAAACCACTTCAGAAGAGCTCAAGAAACAATATCGTGCGTACCCATAATACTGGCAAGATGCTTAGCAAGCTTATTAACTTTCTCTTGTTTGGCGCTTAAGTCCTCCAGCGCTTGTTGTTGCACCAGAAAGTATGCATTTGAATTTTGCAGCGACTTCCTCAGTCCATCGGCTTCCTGTCGCATAACATCTGATCGATGTCTTTCAACTTGAAGTTGAGACTCAAGAAGCCGAACTGATTCAGGCAACGAGTTCGAAGAGCTGGTGCCAATACTGGTAGCTAGTAACTCGAACACAACATCAAGACAGGACTTTGGGGTTGTCTCAGTGTCCTCAATATAGTTTTTATCAGCTTTCTTGGAGACCAACAGGGATGTCTCACTATCTTGAACCTTATCTGCATTACTTCCTTTACCATTGCATACCAGGGTACTCTTTTCCAATATTTTGTCCGCGTTCTAAAAGAGAAACAAACAAACACATCTCAGGTTTAAAATGTAGTATATGAAACTCATTTGTGTAAACCAGTTCAGTAGTAAGATGGACATGATAACAACATGAAACAAACATATATCTATGTAGTATGGTCACTATATGGTCTATATTATT
Organism: Triticum aestivum; assembly: GCF_018294505.1. Lineage (NCBI taxonomy): Eukaryota > Viridiplantae > Streptophyta > Magnoliopsida > Poales > Poaceae > Triticum > Triticum aestivum. The sequence continues at coordinate 40,061,825 of NC_057807.1, forward strand.
CTAATTTATGTTGCCAAATCAAGATAGATACAGTTCGAATCATATCTATTTAAGACAAAATAGCATAGACAGAATATAAGTGCGGGAAACTACACAGCAATAACAACACTTGTAATATGCATGACATGAGAACATAACTATTTATTCAATTGAAACTGAAATCGACATAGAGCAAGTGACAACAGCAAACAACCAAACACGTTGAAGAAATAGGTTTAAAACATACCTATTGCACGATTGGAGTTTCAATTGCATCCTTCAAATTTGAAATTGGTTGGTATCAGTAAATACAGTGATGCAAGAGCAAATTAGTATGAACCATAGCTATGGAACCTGACCTGAGAACAATTCTTCTTCTGCTTTAAGCATTCGGGTTCGGAGTGGTGGTCCTCGTGATTTGGGCACTGCAGTTGCCTTACTATCTTCTCGTGTTTGGGTGCTCTATGCTGGAGACGGTGTTGTTTCAACGGGAACCGGGAGTCTATCTGCTGGGGTTGGGGTTAGAAGGGGTGTAGCTGGTTCTCTGTCCAACTAGGTAGGGGTACAATCTGCATGAGTGTGGGTTATGTGTGGTGGGGCTGATTCTTGGGAAAGTACAACCGTGGTTCTATCTGCATCGACAGGTAGCACGATCTCTGAAGACCGTGCTTTTACTCCCACAGATACTGCCATCACTCCCTCCAATTGAAATGGCTGATAAACAAGAAAAGTAATTGAATGTACATACATTGTAAGATAGACAGGTGCAATGGATAGTAGGGAAGAAAACAGGGCATGAAATAATTCACATTTATGTTGTCTAAGCAAACAGAATAGCAGGACATAATTTCACATATATGATGGCTAATTAAACATGATAGCATGACACAATTTCACATTTATGATGGCTAACTAAACAGGATAGAATGACATACTTCAAAATATGATGACTATGTAAACAGGATGACATGATATAACTATACGATGTGTCAATTAAAGTGGTTGGCATGCCATATATCACAAACATGTAGTCGATGGAAACATGATGGCATGATATAATTCACGGATAGAATGACATAATTTAAAATATGATGACTATATAAACAGGATGAGATGATATAACTATATTATGTCTTTAGAAAATTGGTTGGCATGCCATAATTCATATACATGCTGTCTATGTAAACATCATGGCATGACATAATTCAAATATATGATTTATATACTAAGGAAGTGAGAACAGGGCAATTGCATATATGATGTGTCAACTAAGAAGATGGCATTCAATATTGTGTATATGATGTAAAAACTAAGCATTGCAATAAAACATATGCATTATATGAGTAATATAACCCTGCCAAGTTTGAGCTTACACCTCAGGGGGATAATAGGACTTGTCATCTACCTTTGAATCCTCCTCTGAAGAGCTATCTGTAACCGGCAAGATATCTGCTTCAGCAGGTAGCATTGTCTGCTCTGAAGACCTTGTTTTCACTCCAGATTTCTCCATCACCAATTCAAATGGTTGATGCACAGGAAGAGTAGTTGAACATACAAACATTGTCGACAAAAGCAATGAAAAATACAAAAAAGGACGGCATGACATAATTCACATATATGATGCTTGCCTAAACAACATGGCATTGCATAATTCACATACATAATGCCTTGCAACAAGATAACATTGCATAATTCACATATATAATGTCTTGCAACAAGATGACATTGCATAATTCACATATATGGTAATTAGACACTAAACAGGTGGCATTCACACAAAGAATGTCTCAACTAAACAAATGACATAGCAATGCAAGATACCATATGCACGATATGAGTAACATAACCCTGCCACGTTAGGGCATGCACCTCAGGGGGGAAATATGACTGGTCATCTGTCTCTGAATCCTACTCTGAGGAGCTATCGGTAACCAACAATACATGCGCTTCGTCAGATAGCATTGTCTGCTCTGAAGACCTTGTTTCCACTCCAGATTTTTTCATGACCGTGTCGAATGGCTGATGCACAGGAAGAGTAATTGAATGTACTAAAATTGTTGACAAATTTAACACATAATAAAAAAAATGATGGTATGATATAATTCACATATAAGATGACTGGCTAACCAGGGTGGCATTGCAAAATTCACCTATATGATGCCTGGCTAGACAAGATGGCATTGCATGATTCACATATACGATAAAGAAACTAAACAGATAGCATTGACACAAAGCATATCTAAACTAAGCAGATGACATCTTCAATGTATACAGTAAGCAATGCAAGGCACCATATACATGATATTACCAACATCAGCATGCCAAGTTAGAGCGAAGACTTCATGGGGTAAATAGGAGTGGTCTTCTCCTTCTGAATCCCCCTCAAAACAATTATCTTCCTCATGATTACGATCCGAAATGGGTGGAGGGGGGCTGCCTTTGCGCCCACCATGGAACGACGTCTACATGAAATTTTATTGCCACGCAAGGCTCGTCTCTTTTGCTCTACATGATCAGTTCCATTGTGTACAATAACTGGCACGCATAGGAATAAAACATAGTGAGATTATGTAAGGAGTGCATGCACAAATCCAGATTGATGGTAGCAAACTGTGGATAGAACCAAAACCAATGATAGCAGGCAGATAATAGCTTTTGTTAAAAAATACAGATAATGACTCCTTTAATGTTTGTTTGCACCCAACACCGAAGATTAACCAGATAGTAGACAGATAGTACTGATTGCTGCCCCAATATGTACCCCACAACCATTTAAATACTCAAGTTTCAGCATTAGTTTGGACCTGAGTCGGAGTCTAATAGGTGAACACGACGGTAATGTAGCATGTCATCACATTAAGCAATGCATAAGTAAGTAGACACGGAAGAGTGCGACCTCTCTTGCGGACCCGTGTAGTCCTCAAAGTCATCTGCTCAGTTGATGATGGTAATGCAGTTGTCGTGGCAGCCGGCGGCGGGGAAGAAGATCTGAGGCGGTGAAAGACGGTCTGGAGAGCGGATCCCTACTGTGGTGAACCCATCCGTCGTTGGAGCTGCTGAGCAGGGGTGGAACACAGCGCGGCAGGAGCAGGACAAACCACACAAGGTTTTCTTTGACACATGTCTGTAACAGAAGTAATTGAGTAAGGGCTTGTTTGAATTTGAGGAATCTAACAATGCAGGGATAGGAAATAGATAGGAATAGGATTGGAATGCACGTGCAAAATAGAGAATTTAAAAACATAGGATTTCTGCCAATCTTGTTGTTTGATTCACAACAATTGGAAGATCACAGGATGCAAAAAGGCATGGTGAGATTAAATCAAACCACAAGAAAATGTACGGTTATAATGCTATTATTCTACTATCTCTTAGTCTTGTGCTTGATGAATAAGAATATGAAAAGGAGGAGATGTGGAAATTGGAATTCCTACGGTTTTTGTTTCAAGGAGACACTAAAGGAACAAATCCTATAGTTTTCCTTTGCTCCATTCCTTTGCACCAAATTCATGAAAAGTAGTGCCATAGAAAACTTTCCAATTCCTATGTTTTTCATTCGCTTTTACTTTCAAGCACTGGCGATTCTAGTAGGCAGGCTTGAGCAAGGAAAATACGACACTAAAAAAAAGTTTTTGTGCTACTTCTATTTCTTTGGACCCAGGCCACTGCCATACTAGCTCAACTCCCAGGCCCATCGACAAATGCATAGCTAAAACGCATAGAGATAAATAATGATGGCGTTCAAGAGAGTCCATCACGGATAGCTAAGTTGCCTGGTACCTCACTCCTTGTCATATAGTAGGATAAAATAATCGTATTTCCCATTACTACGAGTGCTCAGTGGACAATATATATAACATGTAGAGTAAAAAAGAGATGCAACAAGTGTACAACCTCTTTGGCGAAGCCATGTCGATTTCTGCGTGATTGGGTTGGCCGGTGAGGATGCTCCGGCTAACTTTGCTGTCGAAGGAGGGGAGGAAGATCTTAGGCGTCTGGAGATGGAGCCCGAGGTACTGCTTCGCTGTGATGGATGGTTTCGTCATTGGAGCAGCTCCGGTGAGTTGTACGACACCGAGGCTGAAGTAGGACAAGAGAGACAACGAACAACGTTACCTGAGTGGAATTCTAATAGCATCTCCAATACATGACGTAAAATACATAACAAAAAAGTGCTAGATGTCAAATACATCAGCCGCTCATCTCTGAACTTAACTGTCGAAACTGAACTTAACTCTCGAAACTGAACTTAACTGTCGAAACTGAACCTAACTGTTGAAACTGAATTTTCCTATTGAAACTGAATTTTGCTGTCGAAACTGAACGCACTAGCAAGGTGAGGCTACACGTCGGTCGACTGACTTTTTCATCTCTGGTCAGTCGATTTTTGTGAATCAAGGGCCTGTAGTTCATCTTCAACCTCCACCCCCCTGAGCTGCCAGCCACCACCGACCAAATAGCAGCCCCCCGCCGCCCGCAGCCGGCGGTGCGCCGCCCCGCCTGCCCCAAAAACACTCCCCACCGCTGGTCCGCCGCTGCCCCGGCCATCCCTATAGGCCCCCCGTGCCGAGCTTTTTCTCCGGCGATCCCCACGCCACCGCCCCGCCACCGCTGGCGACCACCGCCCCCATCCTGAACCCTATGATAGATAGTGGGGTACCTCTCCAGCGAGCCCCCCTCCCCGCTGCGGCTAGTTCTTCCTTTACCCCGGCGAGCCCACCCCTTGAAAATCAACTGACCCAAAAGTCGATTCAGTCGACTGAAGTGTAGCCAAATCAAAGCAGCATCGCAAGCAAGAGAAAGAGCGAGAGCAGCAGCGCGAGCAAGAGCAATAGCAAGAGGAGACCAGGCAGGGGACCGAGAGCAGGAGCACAGCAGTAGCGCGAGCGAGAGCTAAAGCAGCAGCAGCTCCTACTGATGTGGACGTCGCCACCGAGGGAGCGACGCCATGGAGGAAGTGGCCGGCGACGCCGCCGTGGATGGAGCCGCGCCTTGTCGGCTTGGGACCGAGTGCCGGCAGAACCGTGAGATCGAATCAAGAAGAAAATGCGGCGATTAGTGTACAACCTCTTTGGTGGCGCCGATTAGGCCGCGGCTTCATCCGAGGAAATGGTGATGATGATGCTCTTCCGGTGGTGCAGGTGAAGATGGCGGTGTGGGAATGGAGGTGGCGCGAAAGACGAGGGGAACATCGGGGCAGATCCTTGGAGGTGAAGGACGGGATGGCTAAACCGGCGGGACGATGAGATCGACGACGGATCCTCATCCAGTACGGTGGATGAGGGACGTCGAGGTGTTGCTATGGACGACGTCGTCGGGGAAGAGGCTCCGGCTGGGTGGCAGACGGAGCAGGGTGTGGGTTTCGTCGCGGGTTTTCGCGGCCTCGGTGTACGAATGGGTGGGCGGATGGGATGGCAGTGGGGAACCATGGCTTAGAGACGTGCTTGTCCGAATGTGGGGTAAGTTACGAAATTACCCGCCACCAATTTGAGGCGGTTCTTTCGGTTCAAGGGTACCACGTGCATTTCGTGTGTCGGGATTTCACAGGAGGTGGGAGTTTTCACGCACGTTGTAATTTCAGAATAGCAAGGCGCGGGTTAAGATGGAGGGAATTGTCGGAGCACAAAGAGACAAAGATATATCTTAAATATTTCGGGCTAACAAGGTGCGGGTTGAAGAGGCGGGAGTTTCACAGCATGATAGACAGAGACGCTAGCTTCAATTTTCGCCATAACAAGGCGCGGCTTGAAATTTTGGAAGAACAAGCTTAACGTGTACCCCAAAAAAAGACAATTTGCACCTCAACACGCACAACACACACTCAAACACCATTTAGACTAGATTAAGGTACACGTGCATTGCACGCATGAGATTTGGCAACCAAATTATGAATAAATACCACATTATAGCATGCAAGCTTTGAGTCATATATGCATGATGTAGATGTTCATTTAATTCTTATAGTTCATTTCATTCAAAATCATCTAGTCTTTATAAGAAAGCTAATCTATTTTAAGATTCATGGAATTGTGCGTTGTAAGGCATAAAGTAAAAACAAATAGTGGCAAATCATGTAGAAAAACATTTGGGCAATTCTGATACGGAAGATTCTAGAGCAAATAAGAAGTGCTTGTGTTTTGATGTTTGTGCATTATGCTTAAGTTCAACAATGGAGTCTTCTAGATTATACATGTGGCGAAATCTAGTGGAATCTAGATGATATCCAACGACCAATAGTGCTCAAATTTGCCATCTTTGGACCATCGGATTTGCCTCATCCAACGACCATCGTTCAAAGTTAAAGTACCCGAACATGATATAAAAAATATATAATATAATATATATAGGGGTATAGATATAGATATGTGATGCGAAAGCCGCCCATCATCTCCAATTAGAATAGTGTGTCCATGCACGGATGCGTCGTGGGCAAATGATGTCTGCCATCGGTATCTCAAATTCAAATCAGTCTGACCTTATTCAATGTGTATACATTATAACATGCTCATTTCCAAACAACACCGTGCAGATCTCCGTTATATTCATGCATGCATGGGTTTCAAACATCAGGATCTCTTATTCAAATATTTGAATTCAACTTTACATTGATTATGACCTCACCTATTCTTTTACACCCACACAGTACTCTTCTCTTTAAAATTGTACCACTAACTTTCTCTCGTGCATGCATGAACACACACTACCAGTCGGCATTATCTATCGCATGCATGCAATCTTTTTCTTCAGGTCGGTCTCCCATGAAGGCACACACGCACACACATCCCCCTCTCCATCATACCGGGCATTCTTTATCTCTCACACGTGCATGCGCAACGATCGATGTTCCTCTATGTATGTGTGTATATAGCTAGGTCTTTCATAGTTTTCCACACAAACTGATCAATCGATATATCTAGTGAGGTTTCACCCTCTTTCCCACGTCCACATCGATCAATCTATACCTCTCTATATAGGATTAGCATAAATAGCTAATACACCCACATTAATTATATATCCAACGTCCCCCTCTCATCATCCATGCCTTCCACTTCATCTCTCAGATGTGTGCACAATGGCGAAGACAGGGGGCAGTAAGGGCCCTGCCCCCCCCCCTAACATCACTATATATCGAGGCTAATATGAATGTGATCATTAGACAATTGCTGCTCAAAAAGGTTTAATTTCATGAATTGACCCTCCTCATAAAGGATTAGCAATGCTTGGCCGCCTAGCTCATTTATTTTTCATGGATCCGCCATTGCGTGCACCAGCGCACGTGTTCGGCCCCTCTCTCTAAATATCGATCTCGCACTTGTGCATTCCTTCATAGTCTCCCTCCAGTCGGTCCCTCGCACCATCTTCTAGCCCCCCACCGGATTTGCCACATGTACAATCTAGCAGACTCCATGGTTGAACTTAAGCATAATGCACAACCTCAAAACAACAGTGGTTCTCTTTTGTTCTAGAATCTTCCGTATCATAACTGCGCAAACTTTTTTTCTAGTTGAATTGCCATTATTTGTTTTTACTTTATGCTTTACAATGCACAATTCCATGGGCCTCTTTGATTCAAAGGATACTCAAAGGAATTTTGGAGGATTCTAATCATTAGGAGTTTTTCCTATCTTGGTTGTTTGATTCATAGGATTGTAAACCATACTAATTTTTCCATATGATTCATTTGCACTAGATTTCATAGGAAACATCCCATCCACTCAAACCTCTTTGAAAGAATTCTGGGTTTTTTCTATGCACAATCAAATACTCGTACAATCCTATAGAATTCCAGACGACATTCCACTATAATCCCATGTTTTCCTATTCACGCGTTCTTAGCTTTTTTATAAAAACTAATTGATTTTGAATGAGATGAACTATAAGAACTAAACGAAGGGCTACATCACGCATATATGACTCAGAGCTTACATGCTATAGTGTGGTATTTATTCATAATTTGGTTGCAAAATCTGATGCGTGCAATGCACGTTTACCTTACTAGTACTTCGAGTATGCGCAAAACACGTAAAATAGAATACCAATGGCATGCTACACAGTGTCTCTCTTACAGTTCGTGAAGCCATGTGGCATATGTGGAGGCGTTGTCGCGACCTCCTTGCGTGGATTGATCACAGTGACGTGCTACTCCTTCCAGAAGAATGTACTCATCCTCCCTGAGACATACTAGCGGTACATGCACAAAGCGAAGATGTGCACGTACGCCACGCACGCACTCATTGCCTCGCCTAGACACGCGGGTACACAGGCGGACGCAATTTTGTACCAAGATGCACCCCATGTGATAATTTGACGCGTGTAAAGTCGTTCACTTCATTGATGGTCAATTAATACAGTGCATGCAAATTGAGTGGACGTGAGGGCGGAAGAAAGACATTATTACTCTATTGCCTGCATGTGACTAGTTAAATCGTGGGTTGCTAGTAGTACTTCCATTTGTCTCCTTCGTATTTTGTGCCAATTTTTGACAGTAACACAATATTTACGCATTTGAGCAGTGTAGTACTTGAAATTTATGTTCCGCTAAACTCATCGGGAGCCGTTTCGGGCCTCGAAACCAAAACCATCAATTAATCTTTACCTTGTTCCCATCACGTTCAAAAGCCTGCTCACACCTACTAGTACGTACCAAACCTGAACGTGTTCCCACTATGCAGGTATTAGTACTACTACTGCTAGTACTTAGGTTATAAAAAGGGGAACTACCTAACCGAAAATTACTCTACCTTTCCTCCTCATAAGTGCTTCTTCTTCGTCCGTCGTTGCCATGGCCGGTGAGCAAAGCTCTAGGTTGAGAACTACACGTAACAAGGGAGCAAAAACCAAGGCTGCAGAAAAAAAGAGAGGTCTCGCCGCCACGCAGAGACCTCGAAAGATCTCTCACGGGCAGGCGATGGCTCCCGGGAGCGCCCTAGCCGCGGAGGCGAACATGCCGAGCCGGCGGAGTTGGAATCGTTATCCCTCAACGGCATGCCCGATCAGCTCAATAAGCACCTCAATAAGCAGAATGAGTTCACCCAAGGCTTGACGGAGTTGCTGAAGGAGAGCCTCGACGACATGCCTGCTGAGCTCAATCAGCAGGGGGAGTTGACCACCGGCTAGGTGATGCTGCTGAAGAAGAGCATTGCCTCGGAGAAGAAGGTGACCGGCGAAATCCTGCGACTTCAGGAGGACAAGGCGAAGCTCTGCCACGAGATCGACCTGTTGAAAGAGAAGAACGCGAGCTGGAAGAAGCTGCATGAGAATAGTAGTTCCTCGATGAAGATGCTGCAGGCCCTCGTCATGGAACAGAAGGAGGAGTTGGCGAAGCTCCGCATCGAGCACCCGGCTGCTGTCAAGGTACGTAATGCGGCCGTTGAACAGCTGATGAAGGCTCGCGCCGAGAAATCCCGCGTCAGGGACAGAATGAAGAAGACGGCGGAGGAGACGCGCAAGGAGATGGAGGTCGTGCAGGCGATGAAGAAGCAGTTATGACTCCGCGGCGAATTAGATCATTTGGGATGATAATCTTCCTTCTTCTTTTGCTGCTGTGTTTCATCTTTTGCTTCGGGTGTTTCGCCGCACGTGTCATGTTCTCTGCGAGGCATGAATAGAACAATGGTTTTTGTTTTTGAGGGAATGAATAGAACAATGCTAACAATGAGATGACTAGCAACTTAGATCATTTTTTATCGCCATATGGCAATGGGCTGTTGTGTTTCGTGCTACTCCGTCGCAGTACTACTCCAGTGGAAAACTTGAGTATACCGCACGGTTCTTTGCTGCTCCTCGATCAGGTCGTCGGCCCATTTATACGAGCAGTCAAATTGCAAGGCCCCGCCTTCCAGCGGTAATGAGCCATCAAATCACAAAGGCCCTGGGCTCTCGTGAAACCGACCAAGCTAGACTGCCCCGCCCTCTAGCCTTTTAAAAAATGTATACTTTTGTACAACAGTAGTATCGATGGATTGCGCCATGGAGCAAAACTTGAAATAAAAAAAGGTGGTACATATAGAGAGCGCTCGTCGCCAAATTATGCATATAGTACTATTAAAAAGGCTAGTCACAATAATGGTGTCCAGCACAATCCACCCCTCAAATAAAACTAAGCACCCTGGAATTCTTTGACAAAACTAAGGACCCTGAAATTCTTTGACAACTAAACTGCTGGCTATATGATGTTGGCCATATATATTATACATATATAATGTGAAGAAACGAGTGGTAGTACTATACCAACTAAAAGATGAAATGTAAGAAATACTAGTATGTACTTACTGAAGAGTTAAAGTAACAAGAAGAAACATAACATAGTTTTGCTGGGGGCTCAGCACAACACACCCCTCAAATTAAATTAAGCACACCTGAAATTAAACTTTACAACTATTCCGGTAGACACTGCATTAGAACCACTATCGGTGTCAAAACCGGCGGATCTCGGGTAGAGGGTCCCGAACTGTGCGTCTAGGCGGATGGTAACAGGAGACAAGGGACACGATGTTTTACCCAGGTTCAGGCCCTCTTGATGGAGGTAAAACCCTACGTCCTGCTTGATTAATATTGATGATGTGTGTTACAAGAGTAGATCTACCACGAGATCAAGGAGGCTAAACCCTAGAAGCTAGCCAATGGTAGGATTGTTGTTCGTCCTACGGACTAAAGCCATCCGGTTTATATAGACACCGGAGAGGGCTAGCTAGGGTTACACAGAGTCGGTTACAATGGTAGGAGATCTTCATATTCGTATCGCCAAGCATGCCTTCCACGCCATGGAAAGTCCCATCCGGACACGTGACGAAGTCTTCAATCTTGTATCTTCATAGTCTTGGAGTCCGGCCGATGATGATAGTTCGGCTATCCGGACACCCCCTAGCCCAGGACTCCCTCAGTAGCCCCCGAACCAGGCTTGAATGACGACGAGTCCGGCGCGCATGTTGTCTTCGCTGTTGCAAGGCGGGTTCTCCTTCAAACTTCATGTTCCTGTTGAATAATGTCCGACTTCCTTATAAATGTTGCGCTCATTGGCTTCTACGCCCAATAATGGCCTTCTTCCACGTGTCGTATGAATGCGAAAAGCTAGGGTATTTTTACATTTTTCCCCCTAGCCATGCGAACGAGCCGCATATAAGAGAGGCGAGGATCTAGATCCAACTCACACCATCCTCCTTCTGCAAGTACTCATCGAAGTTCCTCTGTCAAAAATCCATTCTATCATGGATAGTCGACGCGACTCCTCCTCTAGTTCCACACAGCTAGTTAGTGGCGCTCCAAACCGAGGGATATCTTCCCCCAGCCATCATGGTTCCGGTTCGATCCGGACTGGCCACCTTCCGGGGTGGAAAGCAGGCGGAGAGCGTTCCCAACCCCTCCAAAGGAGAGCGGGTAGGCTTTGTCCCTTATTTAATAAGGGGACTCGAATTTCCCATACATCCGTTTCTCCGGGGACTCCTGGAGTTCTACGGACTCCAGCTTCACCACCTTACACCTGCTTCCATTTTGCACATCGCGGGCTTTGTAGCTCTTTCCGAGCTGTTCTTGGGCATCGAGCCCCAGTTTGCACTATGGAAGAGATTGTTTTGCCTCGTACCCCGTTCTCACGAGGGGTCGATATATCAAGTGGGCGGAGCCGAAATATGGCGCATCACCGGGACCGGATATCCATCCGGCACGCCGAAGAAGGCGTCCGAAGATTGGCCTTTAGAATGGTTCTATATGGAGGACGCCACTCTACCGGATCCAGTTCGGATCGGCCTCCCAGAGTTCAGCAATGCTCCCTTCAAGAAACGCCTGAGTTGGCGCCCGCGGAGACCACAACGGGAGGATGATGGGAGCGTCCATTATCTGATGGGTCGGATTAGGTTACTAGCCCAATCCGGATTGACCATGATTGGAATCATGGCCACGTGCATTATGCGAGGGGTGTAGCCATTCCAATATAGGGGCCACCCCATGTGGGACTTTAACGGGGAGAACGACGCCACCCGTCATGGCCGCAAGGGGCCAGGATCGGCCGCGGATCTGGTGAAGATCTTGTCCGGCTTGTACAAGGGGGAGAAGGAGGACTTTCTCCAGACGACCCCTTGAATGGGTTCTCCATGAATAACCCACGGAGCTGGGTAAGCGAACGTTTATTCATCCGACCCATGCTTTCGAAGTGAAAAGCCTTACTTTATGATTTTGATGCAGGAACTGCGTCAGGATGTGGAGGGCATACACAGTCCGGCTCCACAACCCGAGGATCCGGGAAGATCCCTTGATCCGGCCTCCGAAGAGGATCTGGACATAAAGGTGGAGCTAATTGATAGGGTGTTCCACCAACTCAGCATGTACAATGCTTTAGTCGCCATTACGTCCGACTACCCCGGATTATGTCCGGCTTCTCAAGTAATTATGACCGGAGTTCTGACACCATTACTTCGTCCTTGCGTATTTCAGATCACCGTATACCAACAGTGTCTTGCAGGAGGTGCCTTCAAGGCGAGAAGCCGAACCCGCGGCGACTGACCAGCAAGGGTCAGTTCGACCAAGCATGTGGAAAAGGAGTGCGACGCAAATCGAAACGTCGCCGCAACGGTACGGCGCACCGCTATTTTTAAGGGAAGGATCCCTAGGAGGTATATTAATGCTCATAACTTTTCCAGGAGAAAGAGCGCTCGCCGGACAATGTCTGGAGAGGTTGCCAATCAAGCCTCCGCCAGCCATGCTCCAACGCGTGGTCCGGAAGGGGAGGCGAACACAGGGCATGAGCCGGATGCTCCTCCAACGGAGGATGCCGACAGGCTGTCCGCCACCCGTTCTGAGGTGGAGAGCGCCATGAATCACAGGCGTCGCCGGACAGTTCTTCGTGACGCATGCTTCTCCCCGGAGGCGTTGAATGCCTTTGATGCGGGAGACGCGCACCTCCATGCCGCTCAAGATGGCTTAACCAGAGCCACGGAGCAGTATGTGAAGGACATACGGGTAAGTAATTTTAATAGTTATATATGCAGTAGCCCCCGAGACATAAAATAGTTAAAATAACTGATTTAAGGATCATTTATTATGAAGGATCTTACGGAGAAGAATACCCACCTGTCCCAGGAACTTCAAGAGTGCAAGGCCCAACTTGAGGCCGCACTGGCCGCCACAGGGGGAGCCACAGAGACCCTTGCTGGTAATACATTTTGAAAAGATAAGTAGTTAACAAAATGCGGCGTGTGCGTATATCTGACAATAATATTGCAGATGGCGCCGGACTAGATCCGGACAGGCAACAGCTACTTCGCCAGTTGATGGCCGGCGAGAGGGTACTTATGAAGGTGCAGCAGGAGAGGAACAAACTCCAAGATGCCCACACCCAACTTGGAGAAGAGCTAAAAGGTGTTCGGGCCCAGCTGTCTAGCTCCTTGAAGGAGAATCAGCGGCTTCGTCGCGGCATCTATAGGAAGTGCTTGAGCAAACTCTTTTGAAAAGAAGAGTTCGGGAGGAAGTCGGTTGACACAAATATGTCTATAGGTGTGCTCACAGGTCGCCCTATGGAGGAAATGCCCGGTTCAACGGGTGACCAACTTCCCAAGCTGGTGCAACTGCTTGAACGTGTTCGGCAGGCGATGAGTGGCGTCGTTCAGGCCTTATGGCCTTCCGTCTCCCTACCTGAGGGCCTTGGAGGGCTTGCTAAGAAGCTTCAGGGAGTACGGCGACGTCTCTGTCCATGGAAGATATCGGCCTGCCGTCAAGGTGCCAGGGAGGCCTGGGCCATGGTAAAGACGCGGTACCCGAAGGCTGACCCAAACCACATGGCCGAGGTCGGACCTGCGGGGCCTAATGGGAAGGAGATCCCTGTGAGCTTGATGTACGACCAAGTAGAGCTGGCCGCAAAATATTCCCAACAGGACTGTAAATTAGACAGCCTCTTAGATGGGATTGAAGAGGAGTACAATCAGTTAGTTTGATGATGTAATTTGAAAATGACATGTAAAATTTCTTCTAGCCAGATTGTAGATCGTTTGCCTTTGCGGACCTTTTCGCTTCAACCTCGGGACCCAACAGTCCGGAGTGTGTCCGAATACCCTGACGGTTATAAAAGAACCGGGGCATGCATGGAGACAAGGCGTAGGGGTCATAATTGCTTTATCAGACAAGTGCCCAACTAGCTATGTTATATTACATGGTTAGTAAGAAACATCTTCCAGGGAGAATAGTTCCGTTAAGGGTTCCTTTCCCTGGGGGCATACCCTAAAGTGCATGTCCGGACTGCGAAAATAGCAGAAAAAGCATCAGGGGCAGATAAATAAGTAAGTAATAAATCATCTTTCAGGTCACCGACCGAATATTCCCTTAAGAACGCTAGCCTTCGGCTTCACCCAGTCTAAGGTACACATCTGGCTGACCCGGCAGTAACAATTGCAGAGGTGCTCCCTTTACCTCCTAGCCGAACAATCAGGAACGTAGGGGTAAGCACAGGAGCCAGGCAACCCGGCTTGGCCAAAACTTAAGTCATATTGATGCATATAATGGTGATCAAAAGGTACATGCGGAAGTGTGACACATGTGGTGGGCATGGAGCCCATATAAATAAGCTTCTGTTAAAGAAGCCCCCATGTATAACGAGTGCGAGTAGCACATCGAGTGAGTGTGAACAAAGCGCAGATTAGCCCTCAAGAGGTTTGTACTGAAAGAGGGAGTAAAAAAAGGGGGGGGAACAAAGACAGTGAAAAAAGATATGAAAGGTGGACGGAGGAAGGAGACGAACCCTGAGTCCGGCGCTAGGCGTAAAATCTTCGGAGACGGGCTGCGTTCCATGGGTTTGGCTCGAGTCGGTTGTCAGATGTGTTGCGTAGACGGTATGCGCCGCCGGTAAGGACATGGTCGATGATGAAGGGACCTTCCCATTTGGGCTTAAGTTTGTCCTTTTTCTTGTCCGGCAGGCGTAGAACTAGCTCGCCAACATTGTAAGTTTTGGCCCGTATTTCTCTGCTTTGATATCTTCGAGCCTGCTGTTGATAGAATGCGGAACGGGATTTTGCCATGTCGCGCTCCTCCTCTAAAGCGTCCAAACTGTCCTGCCGATCCAACTCGGCTTCTCTTTCCTCGTACATGCGCACGCGAGGTGAGTCATGAATTATATCGCAGGGCAAAACTGACTCAGCGCCGTATACCATAAAGAATGGTGCGAATCCGGTTGTGCGGTTTGGCGTGGTCCGCAGCCCCCAGAGTACGGAGTCGAGCTCCTCTACCCAGTGCGTGTTAGATTCCGTGAGGGACCGCACTAATCTGGGTTTGATGCCGCTCATGATTAGACCATTTGCTCGTTCCACTTGACCATTAGTTTGAGGGTGGTAGACTGAAGCGTAGTCGAGCTTGATGCCCATGTTTTTGCACCAGAGTTTAACCTCGTCGGCCGTGAAATTCATGCCGTTATCAGTGATGATGCTGTGGGGGATGCCGAAGCGGTGTACTACCTCGGATATGAAGTCTATCACAGGTCCGGATTCTGCCGTTTTAACCGGCTTGGCCTCTATCCATTTGGTGAATTTATCCACCATGACCAATAAGTATTTGTGCTTGTGGGTTCCCCCTTTAAGGGGTCCAACCATGTCAAGCCCCCAGACCGCGAACGACCAAGTAATGGGTATAGTTTTGAGGGCGGTGGGTGCCATGTGGCTCTGATTAGCAAAGAGCTGGCAACCGACGCATCGTTGGACTAAGTCCTGAGCATCTGCCCGGCCGGTCGGCCAATAAAATCCTGTACGGAAGGCCTTTCCTACAAGGGCCCGGGCGGCGGCGTGGGGCCCGCCGAGTCCGGCATGAATTTCAGCCAGGAGATTTCGCCCTTCCTCTTCGGCGATACACCTTTGAAGGACTCCGGTTGTGCTTTTCTTATAAAGTTCTCCCTCATGGACCTTGTAGGCTTTAGATCGCCGAACTATGCAGCGGGCCTCATTTTGGTCTTCGGGAAGTTCCTGCCGGATTAGTTAGGCTAGGAATGGTTCCGTCCACGGGGCAATTACTGCCAGTATTTCGTGGGCTGAATCTGTTATTTCATTGGCCGAGCCACCGATTGTGTCGGAATGTTCTGCGTTAGGTGATGCAGTTGGTTCCGTATTGTTATTTCCGGACTCCTCTTCCGATAATACGGATGGCTTAAAGAGCCACTCCAGGAAGATGTTTGGAGGGACGACGTCGCGTTTTGCGCCGATGCGTGCCAACACGTCTGCTGCCTGGTTATTATCCCGGGCTACATGGTGGAATTCGAGTCCTTCGAACCGGGCTGACATCTTTAGGACAGCATTTCAGTAGGCTGCCATTTTCGGATCTTTGGCGTCAAAGTCTCCATTTACTTGGGATATTGCGAGGTTTGAATCCCCGCGCACCTCTAGGCGTTGAATACCCATGGAGATTGCCATCCAGAGGCCATGTAGAAGGGCCTCGTATTTGGCTGCGTTGTTGGAGTCCGTGTACATTATTTGAAGCACGTATTGGACTTTGTCTCCGGTTGGGAACGTCAAGACGACGCCAGCTCCCAAGCCAGCCAACATTTTGGAGCCGTCGAAATGCATGATCCAATTGGAGTATGCATCATACTCTTTAGGGAGTTCGGCTTCGGTCCATTCGGCGATGAAGTCAGCCAGAACTTGCGACTTGATAGCTCGCCGTGGTTTGTAGGTTATATCAAATGGTAAGAGCTCAATGGCCCATTTTGCAATCCTGCCCGTCGCATCGCGATTGTTTATAATGTCGTTGAGAGGTACTTCGGAGGCCACTGTGATGGAACACTCTTGAAAGTAGTGTCGCAGCTTCCGGGATGCCATGAACAATGTGTACGCTATCTTTTCATAGTGTGGGTATCGGGACTTGCATGGGGTTAAGACAGTGGATACGTAGTACACTGGTTTTTGAAGAGGGAATTTGTGCCCTTCTGTTTCTTGTTCGACGATGAGTACCGCGCTGACAACTTGATGTGTTGCTGCGATATATAATAGCATTGGTTCGCCCAGGTTGGGCGCGGCCAGGACCGGATTTTTTGCCAATACGGCTTTAATTTCTTCGAGTCCGGCCGTGGCAGCATCCGTCCATTCGAAATGTTCGGTGCGCCGGAGGAGGCGATAGAGGGGCAGTGCCTTTTCTCTCAAACGGGAGATGAAGCGGCTTAGAGCCGCCACGCATCCGGTTAGCTTTTGTATTTGCTTGAGGTCTTTTGGGGTATCCAATTGTGACAGAGCTCGGATCTTGGCTGGGTTTGCTTCAATTCCTCTACCGGATACAATGAAGCCCAAGAGCTTTCCGGCTGGTACGCAGAAAACCCATTTTTCCGGGTTGAGCTTAATGTCATATGCTCGGAGGTTGTCGAATGTCACCCTCAAGTCGTCTACTAGAGTTTCGACGTGTTTGGTCTTGACGACCACATCGTCTACGTATGCCTCGACTATTTTGCCTATCTGGGTGGCCAGACATGTCTGAATCATGCGCTGATATGTTGCGCCGGCGTTTTTGAGTCCGAAGGGCATTGTGTTGAAGCAGAATGGTCCATATGGAGTAATAAATGCCGTTGCAGCCTGGTCTTTTTCCACCATCTTGATTTGATGGTATCCGGAGTATGCGTCGAGGAAGCACAATGAATCGTGCCCTGCGGTAGCATCAATGATTTGGTAGATGCGAGGGAGAGGGAAGGGGTCCTTTGGACAGGCCTTGTTAAGGTCTTTGAAATCGGCACAAAGGCGCCAGGATTTGTCCTTTTTTGGTACCATTACCAGGTTGGCTAGCCAGTCCGGATGTTTGATGTCTCTGATGAATCCGGCTTCTAAGAGTTTGGCTAGATCCTCTCCCATTGCCTGTCTTTTGGTTTGAAAAATCGCCGAAGAGCCTGTTTGACTGGCTTGAATCCTTTTAGGATATTTAGGCTGTGCTCTGCCAGCCTGCGTGGGATTCCTGGCATGTCTGAAGGGTGCCAGGCGAAAATGTCCCAATTTTCCCAAAGGAATTCTCGTAGTGCGAATTCTACATCAGATTTAGTTGTGCCCCAATGGAGGCTGTCTTTGTGGGATCCGTTGGATGGACCTGGAATTTGACTATTTCGTCTGCTGGTTTAAAAGAGGTGGACTTGGACCTCTTATCAAGTATCACATCGTCCCTATCCACCGTGGAGCGCAGCTCAGTTAGTTCCTCTGCTGCTAAGGCTTTGGATAATGCCTCTAGGGCCAGTGCGGCTGTCTTATTTTCAGCGTGGAGTGCTGTATTTGTATCACTTGCAAGAGTGATTATTCCATTGGGTCCAGGCATTTTGAGCTTCATGTACCCAAAATGGGGTATAGCTTGGAAGATTGTGAATGCCTCTCGCCCTAACAAGGCGTGATATCCACTGCCGAATGGGGCCACTTGGAATGTGACCTCTTCGGACCTGTAGTTGTCCGGCGAGCCGAACACTACATCTAGCGTGATATTTCCTGTGCCGCGTATTTCTCGACTATGGATTATTCCCCTGAAGGTTGTGCTGCTTCGCTCAATGCGGCTCTAGTCAATTTCCATTTTTTGAAGGGTTTCTTCGTAGATGAGGTTTAATCCGCTGCCGCCATCCATGAGTACCTAGTGCTCTAGCTGTTCGGAATTTAGGTTCGTCGCTGGCATTGAAGGTGATAGCCGTGTCGCTCCATGGATTTGCTGTTGCTACTTGGTAGACTTCGGCGAGGCTGCGGATTGTTCGTTTCCGCATGTTATTTGATGCGAAAGTCTCGAATACTGTTAATACCGTACTGGTACTGCGGGGCTAGTTGCCCGGGGCTAAAAAGCCTTCGCCACTTTTGGCCACCTGCCATTGTATCCAACATGCTCGGAGGCTATGTGTTGGAGTGGCGCCCTCCATACTGTGGATTTTGCAGGGTCCGTTGAGCCATCCTTCCAGTACGGTTCCGCACCCTTTAGGTGTGTTTTGCTTTTTGGTTTTTAACCCAGGTGCTTGAGTATGACACACTCTTTTATTTCGGACTGGGGTTGTGTTCAGGGCCGGATTGTCCCAGAACCTAGTTTCGGTTTTCCAGGCACTCTCCATCACACAGTATTTTTGTACAATGGTCGCTAGGTCGGCGAAGCGTGTAACTTCGCGACGACTGATGGCGTTTATGATTCCCTTGTCCGTGCAATTGTTGCAGAAGATTGAAATCGCGCTTTCTTCACGGCAGTCCTTTATCCTGTTCATAACCAGGAGGAATCTGGCCCAGTAACGATGTACTGTTTCATCGGGCTCTTGCTGTATTTGAGATAGATCGCTTATGTTTGGGTGGGTGGGTGGAATTAAGTTCGGAACCCCGCCCGATCTGAGGCTCAAAGGCCAAGGAGCTTCCGGATTTGGAAGCTTGGTTTGTTGGATGCTTTCCAACGAATCTGGTCTGATGCTTGCCTCTAGGTTCAGTATTTGATTGGTGTCCATCCCTCCGCGCGAATCCGGAATGGAGGGATCGGGAATCCGGACATAGTTGGTTTTCAACATAGAAGAAGAGTCGCCGCATTGTTCCTCTACCACAACAATGTGGTGGGTAGCCTGGGGAGAGTTAATTTCTCTCAGATCGGTTTTAAGCCTAATCTGATCGTAGTCTGTAGCGACTCCCAGGGCGGCGATGCGATCCAAGAGCTCGTTTATGGAGGAGAGCTCAATCGGATCTAACTGCTCGGCGAATTCCGAGCTGACGTGAAGATCTCTTTTGATGACCTGAGAGGTCACCGTCGGAGCGATGGCCGAACAAGCGGTCATAAGAAAACCACCTAGCCAGATAGTTTGGCCGGCGGCCAAAGCTCCCTTGACGACGGCGCCATCTTTAAGGACGGGAAAAGGCATCCTTCCTGATTGCGACGGCACAGAGGAACTCTCAGTGAAAGCACCAATGTCGGTGTCAAAACCGGCGGATCTCGAGTAGGGGGTCCCGAACTGTGCGTCTAGGCGGATGGTAACAGGAGACAAGGGACACAATGTTTTACCCAGGTTCGGGCCCTCTTGATGGAGGTAAAACCCTACGTCCTGCTTGATTAATATTGATGATGTGTGTTACAAGAGTAGATCTACCACGAGATCAAGGAGGCTAAACCCTAGAAGCTAGCCTATGGTATGATTGTTGTTCGTCCTACGGACTAAAGCCATCCGGTTTATATAGACACCGGAGAGGGCTAGGGTTACACAGAGTCGGTTACAATGGTAGGAGATCTTCATATCCGTATCGCCAAGCTTGCCTTCCACGCCAAGGAAAGTCCCATCCGGACACGGGACGAAGTCTTCAATCTTGTATCTTCATAGTCTTGGAGTCCGGCCGATGATGATAGTTCGGCTATCCGGACACCCCCTAGTCCAGGACTCCCTCAACCACCATGAGCAACGACACTACCACCTTACTCAGAGTCCTCGTCCATGTCCTCGACTTCGTCCTTTCCCTCTTCCTCTTGGGCGATACTTCTTTGCTTGAACCGCCAACTTGGTTGTTGCTCTTCATCCAACCCTTGTAGATATTGAGACAAAGGTAGCCATCCATTGCAGCATACTGGATGTGGTCTATATCTAGTACATTCCGCTGCCATGCATGACGATGAAACGTGTATGGAGGTTTCTCCAGTTTACCGTACGAAGGATGAACCATGGCTCCTGCCAGGCTCAACATTGAAGGCTGAGGAGAGGACACCAGCCGATTCTTTTGGAGGTCGAAGGTGTTTCCTACAACGAGGCCTATCCGACGCAGGACTTTTTTGTCATTACCAAAGTCTACAGTAACGAATTTGACTAGGCTGCTCTCAAGGAAGTCCTTAAAATCCTGGCTCTCAACGTCGCCGTGGCATATGTGGTAGACCAGGCATAAGTCATGCACGCAAACCTGGATCACGGTGGGCTTCTTCCTCTGTTCGTCCTTTAGATCCTTCCCTCGTCCCACGACTATGGTGTACTCCACATCTAGCCCAGCGACCCACTCATCATCTGAGTCTTCGAACATGCGTCTGAAGCGAGAAAGGCATCCTTTCACCATCGCGGAAGAACGGGTGTAGATGACGTCGATCTCATCACCAGTGATGGTTGTAACATTGTACTCACCGCCGATCAGGGAGATTTGGGACGCCATGGATTTGGGAGGAGGGTTAGGATTAGTGGAACTGCCGTAATGTGAATGGACGGGATGACTAGGAGCGAACCGTCGTAGTATTAAAGGACGTGCGGGGACGAGTAGGAGCGAACTGCCAGCGTGCGAACGACAGGTGTTGGGGATATAACTATTTGTGTAAGCCGCCCAGGAGGGGCCGGGTTACGCAAAGAAGACTTACCAGAGAGAAGCCCAAGACCGAAGGAGAAGATGGCGGTTCATAGAGGGCTTAAGGCCCGCAGGTGGCTTAAGGACTGTTGTATTAAACCGCCATAGTAGTATGACTTGTATCGTAAGGTAGACTTAACTAGTCACCAAGCCAGACACTGTTTATAAGCCGGCCGGGACTCTGTAAGCCGCAGGGCGTCAACCCGTGTATATAAGGGGACGACCCGCTGGCGGCTTTGGGTAAGAAACAACTCATCGAGAATCGGGCATAGCGTATCTCACTCCCTGGTCATCGAAACATCAATACCAACCCAACTAGACGTAGGCCTTACCTTCACCGTAAGGGGACGAACTAGTATAAACCCTCTCGTGTCCTTTGTCCCGATTAACCCCTTCAAGCTTCCTACTTGAGATGGTTCCACAACTAAGTCCTTTCACGAGGACATCTGATGTGACAATTCCACGACAGTTGGCGCCCGCCGTGGGGCCAGCGCACGGTGGATTTGAGTTCTTGAAGGGCAACTTCGAAGGGATCAAGGGATACATAGTGGGCCGGATGACCAAGAGTCGTCGCGGCAAGATCTACATCAACGACGAAGGCTGGGGCCCTGACGCCGGCTCAATTGAGTACGGGTACCGGGTCCCCTTCGGAGGGATCCACGTCTTCATCGGTCGGATTAGCGAGCCGGGGCCTGAGCCGGACAACTACACCGACCTCGTCGAGACGGCTCAGCGTGCGAAACCCGCCCGAGCTCAACCAGGCATGAAGCGTGTCTTTGTGGGCTGCGTCCACGGAGAAGAGCTTTCTGAAAGTCCTGAAGATGGTGGTGAGACGGTCGTCCACTCTGATGGTGATTCGTCCGCCGGTTCTATAGATTCGCAGTATCAGGTACAAGATGGCATGCTCGGGGGCTATTCCGATGGCTTCAGTATTCCGGACCCGTGTGAGTCGCCGAATTGGGCAAGAGTCTTCATGGCTGGGACTCAACCCGGCCAAAACTCTACGGCCGCTACTGCAGTTACGTCCGGGATAGGAGCGGCCGGGGCAGGGGGCCCTGTGCACCCACCGGCTCAAGTGCTGATAGATCTCACGGGTAAACTCACAGCCCTGTTAACCGCCACGGTTATCCCTGCAAATAAAGATGAGCTTGACGCGGAGGTGGCACGGGTGCATTAGGAGATAGCTCAGGCCAAGGACGCCTTGGGAGCTGAGGATACTAGATTAGCTACAAAGCGGGCGCCTCTCGACGCCCGGGCATAGTGATTGCAGTTAGAAGCTTACCAGCTCATGATGAGCTTAAACGCATCTAATGAGGTTATGAGGAGAAGGCACCAGAAAACTCAGTCCCGTTTGCCTCCGAATTATGACCCTCGGTTTCTATTTGCTACACCCGGAGCCGGCTCAAGTAACCCGCCCGATGCAAATCAGTTTATGACAGCCGGAATGGGGGGACCGGCTCAGCCTCGGGAGATGGTACCTCCTCATGGAAACATGGCGCCGCCACGTTATGTACCGATACCGCCGGGTCACTTTTCCAACACCATGGAGAACTTAATCGCAGCATCAGCATGTTTGGCGGCTCTCCCAGTGGACGGTGATAATCCAACAATGGTGGAGACCCGGAAAATCTGGGAACTTGTCCAGACGGCCCTGGCTCAGCAAGAGACCTATTCTTATAGCTGGGATAGGATTCATTCAACTCCTCCGCCTTGGTTAGCACCGCCTCGTCAGAACCGGAGTCCGAGTTACAGCAGGCACATGGAATCTGAAGCTTTGTCAAGCAACGCCCAACGCCATGACCAACATGGTGGCTATAACCCGGTGCAAGACAGAGTACGTCAGGAGAACGAGCGGGCGGCTCATCTGGCGACTCAACGAGTGGCACATCAGAATATTCCGGAGTACCCAACGGCTTCTATTGAGATGGGAGTAGCCACCAGAACCGGTGGTGTTCCTTGTTTGATATCGGATTTGCGCAACGTGCGCCTGCCCAAGGACTTCAAGGGACCTCGAAAGGTGCCGAATTACACGGCCGATTTACAGCCTGGAGCATGGATTGAGAGTTATGAGATGGCCATGGAGCTGTTGGAGGTCAGTGACGCGGCAATGGCTAAATACTTCACCATGATGTTAGATGGAACGGCCCGGTCTTGGTTAAAAAGCTTACCACCCAATTCCATTGGTTCGTGGGAGGAGTTAAACGCCCGTTTCATCCAGAACTTCAAAGACACCTGTAAGCAATCTATGTCAATCATGGACTTGACGAATTGTAAGCAGGGGGAGGGCAAATCCACCACCCATTGGGTACGCCAGGTCAAGGAGATAATTCATTCATCTGGTAAGATGGATGCCGGCTCTGCAGTTCTCATGTTGGAGAAAAATTGCAGCTTTGAGCTGCTGAGGCACAAACTGGGGCGCCTTAAGCGTGACTGCAGGGATATGGCACGCTAATGGCGGCTTTAGTCAAATACGCCGATTCTGATAGTACCAAGGATCCCGCGTCTGACGATGAGAAGACAGGGAAGGGCAAAATGAACGGCAAAGGAAAGGGTCAATAGCACAACCCGGTGAATCAAAGCGGCAATAAGCGTAAGGCAGACGACAACCCGTAGCTGGTAGCCAAAGCTAATACACAGGGTAACAATCAGAAACATAAGGGGAAGTGGCCTTGATCCGGCGGGTCAGGCCCATCTCTTGAGCAGCTACTGAATGAGCCCTGCCCGAAACACGGCACCCGGGAGCACCCCGCTACACACCCGTGGAAAGATTGCACGATAATGAAGGCGTTTAAAAATTCCAATACCTTTGATGGTAGTCATGGATCTAGCAGCGGCTCAGGAGCTCGCGGCTTTCATGGCCCGGGCGGCGGTTCAAATTCCGGTTTTCAGGGACAGCCGGGTGGAAATAATCAGGAGTAATCTGGTCAGGTAGGACAACAGCAGCAGCAGTCGGGTTATCAGAGCCATCCGAAATAGTTGAGTGGTGGGCAATACCATGTGTTTACCACTAGCTTATGCAAACATGACCAGAAGGTTCTTAAGAGGGTCGTAAATCCGGTTGAGCCGACAATCCCTCGTTATTTGAGATGGTCAGAGCAACCCATCATATGGAGCAGAGAGGATTACCCTCCGCGAGTGGATAATCCGGGTCAGTTAGCCTTGGTGGTAGCACCCTAGGTTGGTGGATATAAATTCACTAAGGTACTCATGGACGGAGGTAGCAGCATCAATATCCTCTATTATTATACTTTCCAGGGCTGAGAAATTGACGTTCGAAGTGGTCAAAATCAGGAGTCCATATCACACTTTGTTTGGGCGACCGGCTTATGCTAAGTTCATGGCACGGCCATGTTACATTTACTTACAGCTCAAGATGACGGGTTACAAGGGCACCATCACTGTGCATGGGAGTCGAAAGGTGGCCTTGGAATGTGAAGAAGGTGACGCGGCTTACGCTGAGACTGCCTGTGCCGCGGAGGAGCTTAAATTTTATCAAGACAATTTTGACCCGACGGATATGACCTCCCTCAAAAAACCAACTACTTAGCATGACCCGGCGTTGAAGTTTAAATTGGCCGCTGAGACAAAGCTTGTTGACTTTACCCCAGGAGACACCTCTAAGTAGTTCAGTATCAGTGCCAATTTGGATCCTAAATAGGAAAGCGCGCTCATCGAGTTCATCCGTGAGAACCGGGACATCTTTGCATGGAAACCTTCTGACATGCCGGTGTACCGAGGGAACTCGCTGAGCACACTCTCAATATTGATCCAAAGTATAAGCCGGTAAGGTAGTTTCTCCGACGGTTCAACGAAGAGAGATGGAAAGCTATGGGGAAGAGGTCGCCTGGCTCTTAGCGACCGGGTTTATTGTTGAAGTTTTTCACCCGGAGTGGTTGGCTAACCTGGTGTTAGTGCTCAAGAAGAACGGCACTTGGCGGATGTTTGTGGATTACACAGACTTAAACAAGGCTTGTCCGGCTGATCCCTTTGCTCTCCCATGTATTGATCAAATCATTGATGCTATGGCGGGTTGTGAACATTTGAGCTTCTTGGATGCTTACTCTGGTTATCATCAGATCAAGATGGCAGTTATGGACCAGGAGAAGACAACTTTCATTACTCCGTTTGGGGCCTTCTGTTATGTATCTATGCCGTTTGGACTCAAGAGTGCCTAGGCGACTTATCATCGATGTGTACAGAACTGTTTGCACGATCAAATTGGGCGTAATGTTCATGCTTATGTGGATGTCATTGTGGTGAAATCCAGAGAAAAGGAAACCTTGATATCTAACTTGAGAGAGACTTTTGACAATCTCCGGGTTTACAAGATGATGCTTAACCCGGCCAAGTGTGTGTTTGGTGTACCTGTGGGCAAGCTCTTGGGTTTTCTGGTATCAAACAGAGGCAATGAAGCTAATCCGGAGAAAATCACGGTGATTACCTCTCTGGCTAAGCCAGCGTGTATCAATGATGTTTATCGCCTGGCGGGTCGTGTTGCCGCTTTAACCCGTTTCATAAGCCGGTTAGGGGAGAAGGCCTTGCCACTATATCAGATGATGAAGAAAACAGACACCTTCGTCTGGAGTGACGCTGCTAACACCGCCTTTGAAGATTTGAAGAGACAGTTGTTTGAGCCACCGGTTCTTGCGGCTCCCATTGACAGAGAGCCGTTGCTATTGTACGTGGCTGTTAATTCATGAGCGGTCAGTGTTGCCATCGTGGTGGAGCGTAAGGAAGCTGGCAAGGAGCATCCGGTTCAAGGACCGGTTTATTATATCAGTGAGGTGGTCATTGAATCTAAGCAAAGGTATCCACATTGGCAGAAACTTGTTTACGGTGTGTCCATGGCAAACCGGAAGCTGAAGCAGTACTTCCAAAGTCATCCTATAACGGTGGTAAGTTCAGCCCCTCTGGGAGACATCATTCAAAACAGGGAGGCCACAGGGCGGATCGCTAAGTGGGCTATTGAGCTTGGCCCTATGGTTTGAAGTATATGCCCCGTACTACTATCAAATCTCAAGCCTTGGTCGACATTATCAATAATTGGACAGAGTTGCAGGCACCTGAGGAGAAGCCGGATAATACATATTGGACTATCCACTTTGATGGGTCCAGGCAGTTAGAAGGCTCAGGGGCTGGCGTTGTTTTAACTTCCCCTCAAGGTGACAAATTTTGCTATGTGCTCCGGCTCATGTTTCCTTGTACTAACAATGCAACTGAATACGAGGCTTTGCTCCATGGTCTCCGGATGGCCAAGGAGATGAATTTGAGCCGGGTAAGGTGTTTGGGCGACTCAGATCTCGTGGCTCAACAGGTCTCAGGCAAGTGGGATTCTAAAGATCCCCTTATGGTGGCTTACCGTCGGGAAGTAGATGTTGTGGCTGGACATTTCAAAGGTTATCAGGTTGAGCACATTGATCGAAGGAAGAATGAGGAAGCTGATGCTTTAAGCCGGCTGGGATCTCAGCATAAGCCGGTGCCACCTAACACCTTTCTTGAGGTTTTGCATAACCCTTTTTTCAAGGTGCCTACTGAGGAAGAACTAGCGGTGCCAGACCCGGAGGCACAGCTGGTGGCGGCTCTTCATGTCATGCCGGATTGGACCGTGCCATATTTGGACTATATGACCCGGGGAGAGTTACCAGAGGATGAAACTTTAGCAAGACAAATTGTCAGACGATCTAAGTCCATGACGATTGTTAATGGTGAGTTGCATCATTGCAGTGTCACAGGGGCGTTTCAACACTGTGTATCACCTGGAGAGGGACAAGAGATACTTTGTGAGATTCATGAAGGAGATTGTGGTCATCATGCCGGCTCAAAATCTCTTGTGGCCAAAGCTTTCCATCATGGTTTCTACTAGCTTACGGCTCATGCTGATGCGGAGGATCTGGTCAGCAAATGTGACGGTTGTCAGAAGTTCTCACGACGTACTCATGTGCCGACTCAGGAATTGAGGATGATCTCGATTACTTGGCCGTTTGCAGTCTGGGGGCTTGACATGGTTGGACCTTTCAAAAGGTCTAAGGATAAAAAGACACATCTCCTCGTGGCGGTGGATAAGTTTACAAAGTGGGTTGAGGCGGAGCCAGTCAGTAAGTGTGATGCGGCCACAGCGGTTCAGTTCATGAAAAAGGTGATCTTTCGCTTTGGTTTCCCACACATCATTATAACTGATAATCGTACTAAACTTTCCAAGGGAGCCATGGAAGAGTTATGTCAGCGAGAACATATCCGGCTTGATGTTTCAGCCGTTGCTTATCCTCAATCCAATGGTCAAGCAGAAAGAGCTAATCAAGAGATACTGAAGGGTATTAAACCCCGGCTCTTAGTCCCCTTAAAACGGACACCGGGTTGCTGGGTGGATGTCAGGACCCCGACTCGATGTCACATCGATCTAGCCGGTAACACCTCATATCACTTTGCGGCCTCACGCACGGTATCCCCACGGGTGTCATCTTACCTTTGCCCGGGACCGTTTGCGCCTTTTGGCTCACGTATATGATAGTGTCGCTAGCATCCATATGATAAGGAGCCCGGGCTGACATGACTAGTCGTAAACCCAAAGTGGCACAGACTTACAGGGACAGGCATCCATGACCCAGCTTCGAACGTGTCGGTCATCAGCAAGTGGGTCCGGGCTGTAGCACTGGGCTAGCAGGACTCCGGTAAACCGGGCTGTAGCGGGCTAACAGGACTCCGGTACTCAATGCGTGACATTTCCCCGAAGGGACAGACACAGGAACAAAGAAGGATACATGCCGGCCAGCCTAAGTGCTCCAGAGCAGTAGCAAGCTACCATGGCTCAGCGGTAACACTAGGAGACATTTCCCGGTAAGAGAGGCTACTAAAGATAAACAACTAGATAGTCAGATCCCACACATACCAAGCATTTCAATCATACACACAATATGCTCGATATGTGCAAATACAAGGAAGCATCACAACATGACTCTATGACACAAGTACTTTATTTAAGGCTCAGAGAGCCATACATAACATACACAAAGGTACGGGTCTCACGACCCGGCGTGCAAGTCATACAGTCATACAAACCAGCAGCGGAAGTAACTTGTCTGAGTACAGACAACTAGTAAAATAAAAAGAGGCTTGGAAAGCCTAGCTATACTACATGGTCCTTCACAAGCTCAGGATCACCACCTGGGCCTTTAGCCTACTCGTTGATGTCAACGTCTACATAGAACCCATCAGAAGGGGTTGCAGCGTCTTCTGTAAAAAAGTAAATTATAGCAACATGAGTACAAAGGTACTCAGCAAGACTTACATCAGATCCTACATACATGCATATTATCAAGAAGGGTTGGTGGAGTTATTGCAGCAAGCCAGCTTTGACTCTTGGCTAGACTATCCTACGATACTTCAACTTGAAATGGTTTTGCGCACACGAGTCCACTACTCACCACTTCAATACACTACCGAGGATCCGCCTCCGTCTTCCTACGGAAGAGCCATCCTCGGCACTCACACTTATCTTGAGGCTTTTAGTAGTTTCCATTTACTTGTCTATGAACTGTATAGGCAACCAAGTAGTCCTTTACCGCGGACGCGGCAATTCGAATAGATCATGATAACCCTGCAGGGGTGTACTTCTTCATACATGTTTCCACCACTTAGCGTCTGCACACGACATGTGCTCGGCAGACTTCAAGCGAAAGCCGACGTGGGTGTAGACCACGACCTACCTAAACACTTAAGCCTCTAGTCCAGGTTTATCACCTATTCAGGTTCCATCCGCAGGGAGTCCGGCCGAGGTTTCCCATACGGCCCCGAACGATGTGAACAGGGTTCCCGAGATACCTAACGGGTATTCGGTACACCGTGCCACGTACCTACCGCATCACAGCCCACCCCTACGGTCAGCGCTGTCCACGGCCTCCAGTAGGCTACAAACACCAGAAACTACTTGCAACTCCTAGACAGAGAGCTAGGGTGAATAAGAAGTCGAGCGGGGTCATATTTCAGGGCCCAATGCATGGTAGTAGCTGTATCTTAAATCACACATACAGATCTCAGTGCTTAAGGTCGGCTTCAATGAAACAACCCACCATATACTCCTACATGGCCTCTCATCGATACCTTTACCAAATCGTGTTCACCACACCACTCTCATTACCGACATAATCATTTCACTCTAGCCCATCACCCAGATGAACCAGACCTGACACGACTCTAAGCATAGCAGGCATAGCAAGGTAGGAACAACACATACATATGGCTCATACAACTCCTACACATGCTAGTGGGTTTCATCTAGTTACTGTGGCAATGACAGGTCATGCAGAGGAAATGGGTTCAACTACCGTAGCACACAGCAGTTTGAAACGCGTTGTCTTAATGCAGTAAAAGAGAGCAGGAGCGAGAACATGGGATTGTATCAATATGATCAAATGGTTGGTTGCTTGCCTGATGGTTCGATGCACTGATACGGTTCTTCGTTAGGGTAATCACGGTACTCCTCGGAGGCAGAACCTGCCGCAAAGAACACCGATACACAACCATCACCAAACAATGTGCAACAATATGATGCATGCATGAAACATGGCAATATGAGTGTGTTGGGCTAATGCAACTAAAACCAGAAGGGTTTGAACAAATTTGAATCAAAGATTCAAATTTCAAACTCAAACATGGCCTTTTTAAAGTGCTTTTCCTTGTTCTGCTTAAAACATCAACTTAACTTGTTTTATCATGCATGAAAATAGTACAGATGGATAGATTGGATTTTTCTGATCATTTTTCATATATAATTTGTCTGATTTGGAGTTACAGAATAAAAGTTATGAATTTTTGAAGTTTAAATAATATTCTGGAATTTCCTGATTTAAATTAAATCCAGAAATATATATATTGCGCCAGCATGACGTCAGCATGACGTCAGTGGTCAACTGCGGCTGGCTGGGGTCAAACCTGACGTGTGGGGTCCACACGTCAGTGACAGGGGGGTTAAACAGGGTTAATTTAATCCTAATTAGGAATTAGTGGCGCTGGGGCCCACTGGTCAGTGTCAGGGGGTTAACTAACAGTGATTAGCACTAATCTGACACCTGGCCGACGGGGCCCACGCGTCAGTGACCCTGGGGGGGTCAAACCCCAGGTCAAACAGGTCAAACACACCGGCGACATGACGCCGGCGAGGCCCGAGACGGCGGCGCGATACGGAAACGCGCTACAGGGCACGGGCGAGGCCGTGCTTGGGCTCGTTGGAGAGCCCTTGCTCCCGCGCGTCGAACGGTGGTGGTGGTCGTGCCTGAGGTGGCCGGTACCGACAACGGCGAGCTCGTGAGCGGCGGCCGGAGTTCGGCCAACGGCGGGTTAGGCGATGCAGGGCGCTAGGGGAGGCGTTGGTGCGTGCTACGTGCTCCTGGTGAGGTGTGGAGCACGATGGTGTGCTCGGCTTCAAGCTACAACGGCTCTAGCCACGGCGGTGACGAGGCACGGCGGCGGCGAGCTTCGGAGCTCAAGGGGACGGCAACTACAGGATGCTAGGGACGACGGGGCAAGGGGGAATCGGTTCAGCGGCTCACCGCGGAGCTGCAGGGATGGTTAGCGGGCTCGGGACGTCCGGTAGCTCTCGAATCGACGACGAGGATCCACGGCGGCCGGCGACGGAAACGACGATGGTGGCGGCGTTGCAGCGCGTCCGGGGCCTCGTGGCTCGGTGGAGAGGAAGAGGGGGTCGAGGCGGAGCCTCTGGGCTAGTCGGGGGAGCGAGGGAAGGGCGGTGGCTGCAGCTACGGCGAACGGCGTCGGCGGCTGCGCTCTGCTTCGGGAGAGGGGGCGAGGGAGGCGAAGCAGGGAGAGAGGGAAGAGGTGCACGGGAGAGTGAGGGGGGTCAGGGGGATCAGGACGGCCTCGGGAAGTCGTCCACGCGGCCAGGAGCTCGTCGGCAAGCAGGAGGTGGCCGCGCGGGCGTGCGCGTGCGAGCACGCAGCAGCTTCGGGGCGAGGGGAGGAAGACGATGGAGGGCTGCAGTGGTGGGCTGGGCCGCCTGCTGGCTGGGCCGGCCAGCTGGCTGGGCCGGACAGGGAGGAGCCTAGGTAAGCTCCTCCTTTTATTTATTTTTGTTTTTCTAATTTCTGACATTTGTTTTGATTTAAATAAAATATTAAATCATTTTATAACCTTATGCCAATTTTTGCAGGGGCTAGATATATTATTCCAGAGCTCCCCAACATATGGCATAATTTTTGGACATATATTAATATATATAACTAATATATTTCCAATGCAAATATTTATGCATTAATTCCAAATGCCCAAAATAAATACTTATGAGCTCTTGAAAATATTGGTTTGATTTTTATCTCTGTCCAATATTTTCAGAGGGCAACATGAGCATTTTCTTGGACCTTTTTGGAGAAATTTTTATTTGGATCATTTTCAGAAATGATTCTGAGGGTTTCACAAATCCCCATTTCAAGTTTCTGATGAAAGAGTAAACATGATGCAACACTCTAATGCATGACTAGCTAGGGTGTGACAACTCACCCCCACTCAAAAGAATCTCGTCCCGAGATTTGGGTTCCTCCGGGAAGAAGGCGGGATACTCGAGTCGAAGACGATCCTCCCTTTCCCAAGTTGCTTCATCCTCAGAATGGTGCGACCATTGAACTTTGAGAAACTTGATATTATGACGTCGGGTGGTACGTTCGGCCTGATCGAGGATACGAACGGGGTACTCTCGATATGTAAGATTATCTTGGAGATCAAGCGTTTCGTGGTCCACTCCACGGATAGGATCCGAGAAGCAACGCCTGAGTTGAGAAACGTGGAAGACATCGTGGACTCTGGAGAGGTGCGGAGGTAGTTCCAACTGGTAGGCAACTTCTCCTCGTTTGGCAAGAATGCGAAAAGGTCCAATGTAACAAGGAGCCAATTTGCCTTTGATACCGAAACGATGGGTTCCCTTCAGAGGGGTGACCCGAAGATAAGCCTTCTCGTCAACCTCGAAAGTCATAGCCTGGAAGCTCAACATGATCATCCGGAAACAGACGATCTCGCGGAGCTTGTGGACCATAGGGGCTAGGATGAGGTCTTGGACCAACAGACGGTGGCCTGCAGGGACCGCGAGGTGGGGTGATGCCTCCTACATCACGCCAACCCATCACGTCTGGCAGAGCAGATCTCATAGGATAGAGATCGCGCATATCTGAATATCCGGCTTGCACCGCCGGTGCGAACCGAGTCAATGTGGCCCAGTGGTCAGCACGGGTATTGAAGAGCTCTAACCTCAAGGCCCGATTTTCACGATCCTTATCCTCGAGCATCTCAGCAGTGGTGCGAGTCCGTGAATCCTCCTGAGTGGGGTCAGCATAGATAGCCTGGAGATACCCTTGTGCTCCCGGAAGTGATCCTGGCATATACCGGAAATCAGAGTCCCGAAATAGTCCAGATCTGACTCGCATGATGGTCATCATAGAGTAGGCGGCGTCCTGCACAGCCATCTTAATAGTAACCCCGAGTCCATAGGAGCAGTGAAGGGGCTCGGTGGATCCAGGATAAGATGGAAATATCCTGACAGTGCAGAGATACTGGCTTTGATTAAAGTCTCGGAATTGCTCTTCGACCGTGTACTCAGGATACCAGCGGTATCCAGCCTCAGTCATTACCCTGACCAACTTGGCAGTATGGCCGGGTACATCTAGGCATCGAGTCAGGCGAACCACTTGATTGAGGTCGCGAGTGGCCATCTGAAAGCACAATCATAATGCAAAGGCATTAGAATTTCTAGCAAAATTTCGGCAGCATAACAGCTGTAAATGCTCAAGAAGGATTTGAGACATTTGACAAAGGATTTCGTACACAGTCAACATCATCATATCAAAGTTCTGAATCCATTCTAACAACATAATGTGGTAGTAGAACTGAACTAGGCTTGTATCCATCAAACTTATAAGGTACTACTGATTAGTAACACGTGATCCTGATAGAGAGTATAGATCCTAATTCCTTAACCCCCGGTGGAAGAATGGACTGACTCAGATCAGAATGTCATAAGATAAAGGAGTAAAAAGAGCCTTACGTTCCATCCCACAAACAATTCCCCTACATATAACTAAAGAATTTCTAGACTCAACATCGACCAGTTTGGCTTGGAGAACCTACAGGCAGTCCGGCTCTAATGCCAACGCTGTCAGGACCCCGACTCGATGTCACATCGATCTAGCCGGTAACACCTCATATCACTTTGCGGCCTCACGCACGGTATCCCCACGGGTGTCGCCTTACCTTTGCCCGGGACCGTTTGCGCCTTTTGTCTCACGTATATGATAGTGTCGCTAGCATCCATATGATAAGGAGCCCGGGCTGACATGACTAGTCGTAAACCCAAAGTGGCACAGACTTACAGGGACAGGCATCCATGACCCAGCTTCGAACGTGTCGGTCATCAGCAAGTGGGTCCGGGCTGTAGCACTGGGCTAGCAGGACTCCGGTAAACCGGGCTGTAGCGGGCTAACAGGACTCCGGTACTCAATGTGTGACATTTCCCCGAAGGGACAGACACAAGAACGAAGAAGGACACATGCCGGCCAGCCTAAGTGCTCCAGAGCAGTAGCAAGCTACCATGGCTCAGCGGTAACACTAGGAGACATTTCCCGGTAAGAGAGGCTACTAAAGATAAACAACTAGATAGTCAGATCCCACACATACCAAGCATTTCAATCATACACACAATATGCTCGATATGTGCAAATACAAGGAAGCATCACAACATGACTCTATGACACAAGTACTTTATTTAAGGCTCAGAGAGCCATACATAACATACACAAAGGTACGGGTCTCACAACCCGGCATGCAAGTCATACAGTCATACAAACCAGCAGCGGAAGTAACTTGTCTGAGTACAGACAACTAGTAAAATAAAAGAGGCTTGGAAAGCCTAGCTATACTACATGGTCCTTCACAAGCTCAGGATCACCACCTGGGCCTTTAGCCTACTCGTTGATGTCAACGTCTACATAGAACCCATCAGAAGGGGTTGCAGCGTCTTCTGTAAAAAAGTAAATTATAGCAACATGAGTACAAAGGTACTCAGCAAGACTTACATCAGATCCTACATACATGCATATTATCAAGAAGGGTTGGTGGAGTTATTGCAGCAAGCCAGCTTTGACTCTTGGCTAGACTATCCTACGATACTTCAACTTGAAATGGTTTTGCGCACACGAGTCCACTACTCACCACTTCAATACACTACCGAGGATCCGCCTCCGTCTTCCTACGGAAGAGCCATCCTCGGCACTCACACTTATCTTGAGGCTTTTAGTAGTTTCCATTTACTTGTCTATGAACTGTATAGGCAACCAAGTAGTCCTTTACCGCGGACGCGGCAATTCGAATAGATCATGATAACCCTGCAGGGGTGTACTTCTTCATACATGTTTCCACCACTTAGCGTCTGCACACGACATGTGCTCGGCAGACTTCAAGCGAAAGCCGACGTGGGTGTAGACCACGACCTACCTAAACACTTAAGCCTCTAGTCCAGGTTTATCACCTATTCAGGTTCCATCCGCAGGGAGTCCGGCCGAGGTTTCCCATACGGCCCCGAACGATGTGAACAGGGTTCCCGAGATACCTAACGGGTATTCGGTACACCGTGCCACGTACCTACCGCATCACAGCCCACCCCTACGGTCAGCGCTGTCCACGGCCTCCAGTAGGCTACAAACACCAGAAACTACTTGCAACTCCTGGACAGAGAGCTAGGGTGAATAAGAAGTCGAGCGGGGTCATATTTCAGGGCCCAATGCATGGTAGTAGCTGTATCTTAAATCACACATACAGATCTCAGTGCTTAAGGTCGGCTTCAATGAAACAACCCACCATATACTCCTACATGGCCTCTCATCGATACCTTTACCAAATCGTGTTCACCACACCACTCTCATTACCGACATAATCATTTCACTCTAGCCCATCACCCAGATGAACCAGACCTGACACGACTCTAAGCATAGCAGGCATAGCAAGGTAGGAACAACACATACATATGGCTCATACAACTCCTACACATGCTAGTGGGTTTCATCTAGTTACTGTGGCAATGACAGGTCATGCAGAGGAAATGGGTTCAACTACCGTAGCACACAGCAGTTTGAAACGCGTTGTCTTAATGCAGTAAAAGAGAGCAGGAGCGAGAACATGGGATTGTATCAATATGATCAAATGGTTGGTTGCTTGCCTGATGGTTCGATGCACTGATACGGTTCTTCGTTAGGGTAATCACGGTACTCCTCGGAGGCAGAACCTGCCGCAAAGAACACCGATACACAACCATCACCAAACAATGTGCAACAATATGATGCATGCATGAAACATGGCAATATGAGTGTGTTGGGCTAATGCAACTAAAACCAGAAGGGTTTGAACAAATTTGAATCAAAGATTCAAATTTCAAACTCAAACATGGCCTTTTAAAGTGCTTTTCCTTGTTCTGCTTAAAACATCAACTTAACTTGTTTTATCATGCATGAAAATAGTACATATGGATAGATTGGATTTTTCTGATCATTTTTCATATATAATTTGTCTGATTTGGAGTTACAGAATAAAAGTTATGAATTTTTGAAGTTTAAATAATATTCTGGAATTTCCTGATTTAAATTAAATCCAGAAATATATATATTGCGCCAGCATGACGTCAGCATGACGTCAGTGGTCAACTGCGGCTGGCTGGGGTCAAACCTGACGTGTGGGGTCCACACGTCAGTGACAGGGGGGTTAAACAGGGTTAATTTAATCCTAATTAGGAATTAGTGGCGCTGGGGCCCACTGGTCAGTGTCAGGGGGTTAACTAACAGTGATTAGCACTAATCTGACACCTGGCCGACGGGGCCCACGCGTCAGTGACCCTGGGGGGGTCAAACCCCAGGTCAAACAGGTCAAACACACCGGCGACATGACGCCGGCGAGGCCCGAGACGGCGGCGCGATACGGAAACGCGCTACAGGGCACGGGCGAGGCCGTGCTTGGGCTCGTTGGAGAGCCCTTGCTCCCGCGCGTCGAACGGTGGTGGTGGCCGTGCCTGAGGTGGCCGGTACCGACAACGGCGAGCTCGTGAGCGGCGGCCGGAGTTCGGCCAACGGCGGGTTAGGCGATGCAGGGCGCTAGGGGAGGCGTTGGTGCGTGCTACGTGCTCCTGGTGAGGTGTGGAGCACGATGGTGTGCTCGGCTTCAAGCTACAACGGCTCTAGCCACGGCGGTGACGAGGCACGGCGGCGGCGAGCTTCGGAGCTCAAGGGGACGGCAACTACAGGATGCTAGGGACGACGGGGCAAGGGGGAATCGGTTCAGCGGCTCACCGCGGAGCTGCAGGGATGGTTAGCGGGCTCGGGGACGTCCGGTAGCTCTCGAATCGACGACGAGGATCCACGGCGGCCGGCGACGGAAACGACGATGGTGGCGGCGTTGCAGCGCGTCCGGGGCCTCGTGGCTCGGTGGAGAGGAAGAGGGGGTCGAGGCGGAGCCTCTGGGCTAGTCGGGGGAGCGAGGGAAGGGCGGTGGCTGCAGCTACGGCGAACGGCGTCGGCGGCTGCGCTCTGCTTCGGGAGAGGGGGCGAGGGAGGCGAAGCAGGGAGAGAGGGAAGAGGTGCACGGGAGAGTGAGGGGGGTCAGGGGGATCAGGACGGCCTCGGGAAGTCGTCCACGCGGCCAGGAGCTCGTCGGCAAGCAGGAGGTGGCCGCGCGGGCGTGCGCGTGCGAGCACGCAGCAGCTTCGGGGCGAGGGGAGGAAGACGATGGAGGGCTGCAGTGGTGGGCTGGGCCGCCTGCTGGCTGGGCCGGCCAGCTGGCTGGGCCGGACAGGGAGGAGCCTAGGTAAGCTCCTCCTTTTATTTATTTTTGTTTTTCTAATTTCTGACATTTGTTTTGATTTAAATAAAATATTAAATCATTTTATAACCTTATGCCAATTTTTGCAGGGGCTAGATATATTATTCCAGAGCTCCCCAACAGATGGCATAATTTTTGGACATATATTAATATATATAACTAATATATTTCCAATGCAAATATTTATGCATTAATTCCAAATGCCCAAAATAAATACTTATGAGCTCTTGAAAATATTGGTTTGATTTTTATCTCTGTCCAATATTTTCAGAGGGCAACATGAGCATTTTCTTGGACCTTTTTGGAGAAATTTTTATTTGGATCATTTTCAGAAATGATTCTGAGGGTTTCACAAATCCCCATTTCAAGTTTCTGATGAAAGAGTAAACATGATGCAACACTCTAATGCATGACTAGCTAGGGTGTGACAACTCACCCCCACTCAAAAGAATCTCGTCCCGAGATTTGGGTTCCTCCGGGAAGAAGGCGGGATACTCGAGTCGAAGACGATCCTCCCTTTCCCAAGTTGCTTCATCCTCAGAATGGTGCGACCATTGAACTTTGAGAAACTTGATATTATGACGTCGGGTGGTACGTTCGGCCTGATCGAGGATACGAACGGGGTACTCTCGATATGTAAGATTATCTTGGAGATCAAGTGTTTCGTGGTCCACTCCACGGATAGGATCCGAGAAGCAACGCCTGAGTTGAGAAACGTGGAAGACATCGTGGACTCTGGAGAGGTGCGGAGGTAGTTCCAACTGGTAGGCAACTTCTCCTCGTTTGGCAAGAATGCGAAAAGGTCCAATGTAACGAGGAGCCAATTTGCCTTTGATACCGAAACGATGGGTTCCCTTCAGAGGGGTGACCCGAAGATAAGCCTTCTCGTCAACCTCGAAAGTCATAGCCTGGAAGCTCAACATGATCATCCGGAAACAGACGATCTCGCAGAGCTTGTGGACCATAGGGGCTAGGATGAGGTCTTGGACCAACAGACGGTGGCCTGCAGGGACCGCGAGGTGGGGTGATGCCTCCTACATCACGCCAACCCATCACGTCTGGCAGAGCAGATCTCACAGGATAGAGATCGCGCATATCTGAATATCCGGCTTGCACCGCCGGTGCGAACCGAGTCAATGTGGCCCAGTGGTCAGCACGGGTATTGAAGAGCTCTAACCTCAAGGCCCGATTTTCACGATCCTTATCCTCGAGCATCTCAGCAGTGGTGCGAGTCCGTGAATCCTCCTGAGTGGGGTCAGCATAGATAGCCTGGAGATACCCTTGTGCTCCCGGAAGTGATCCTGGCATATACCGGAAATCAGAGTCCCGAAATAGTCCAGATCTGACTCGCATGATGGTCATCATAGAGTAGGCGGCGTCCTGCACAGCCATCTTAATAGTAACCCCGAGTCCATAGGAGCAGTGAAGGGGCTCGGTGGATCCAGGATAAGATGGAAATATCCTGACAGTGCAGAGATACTGGCTTTGATTAAAGTCTCGGAATTGCTCTTCGACCGTGTACTCAGGATACCAGCGGTATCCAGCCTCAGTCATTACCCTGACCAACTTGGCAGTATGGCCGGGTACATCTAGGCATCGAGTCAGGCGAACCACTTGATTGAGGTCGCGAGTGGCCATCTGAAAGCACAATCATAATGCAAAGGCATTAGAATTTCTAGCAAAATTTCGGCAGCATAACAGCTGTAAATGCTCAAGAAGGATTTGAGACATTTGACAAAGGATTTCGTACACAGTCAACATCATCATATCAAAGTTCTGAATCCATTCTAACAACATAATGTGGTAGTAGAACTGAACTAGGCTTGTATCCATCAAACTTATAAGGTACTACTGATTAGTAACACGTGATCCTGATAGAGAGTATAGATCCTAATTCCTTAACCCCCGGTGGAAGAATGGACTGACTCAGATCAGAATGTCATAAGATAAAGGAGTAAAAAGAGCCTTACGTTCCATCCCACAAACAATTCCCCTACATATAACTAAAGAATTTCTAGACTCAACATCGACCAGTTTGGCTTGGAGAACCTACAGGCAGTCCGGCTCTAATGCCAACGCTGTCAGGACCCCGACTCGATGTCACATCGATCTAGCCGGTAACACCTCATATCACTTTGCGGCCTCACGCACGGTATCCCCACGGGTGTCGCCTTACCTTTGCCCGGGACCGTTTGCGCCTTTTGGCTCACGTATATGATAGTGTCGCTAGCATCCATATGATAAGGAGCCCGGGCTGACATGACTAGTCGTAAACCCAAAGTGGCACAGACTTACAGGGACAGGCATCCATGACCCAGCTTCGAACGTGTCGGTCATCAGCAAGTGGGTCCGGGCTGTAGCACTGGGCTAGCAGGACTCCGGTAAACCGGGCTGTAGCGGGCTAACAGGACTCCGATACTCAATGCGTGACATTTCCCCGAAGGGACAGACACAAGAACGAAGAAGGACACATGCCGGCCAGCCTAAGTGCTCCAGAGCAGTAGCAAGCTACCATGGCTCAGCGGTAACACTAGGAGACATTTCCCGGTAAGAGAGGCTACTAAAGATAAACAACTAGATAGTCAGATCCCACACATACCAAGCATTTCAATCATACACACAATATGCTCGATATGTGCAAATACAAGGAAGCATCACAACATGACTCTATGACACAAGTACTTTATTTAAGGCTCAGAGAGCCATACATAACATACACAAAGGTACGGGTCTCACAACCCGGCATGCAAGTCATACAGTCATACAAACCAGCAGCGGAAGTAACTTGTCTGAGTACAGACAACTAGTAAAATAAAAGAGGCTTGGAAAGCCTAGCTATACTACATGGTCCTTCACAAGCTCAGGATCACCACCTGGGCCTTTAGCCTACTCGTTGATGTCAACGTCTACATAGAACCCATCAGAAGGGGTTGCAGCGTCTTCTGTAAAAAAGTAAATTATAGCAACATGAGTACAAAGGTACTCAGCAAGACTTACATCAGATCCTACATACATGCATATTATCAAGAAGGGTTGGTGGAGTTATTGCAGCAAGCCAGCTTTGACTCTTGGCTAGACTATCCTACGATACTTCAACTTGAAATGGTTTTGCGCACACGAGTCCACTACTCACCACTTCAATACACTACCGAGGATCCGCCTCCGTCTTCCTACGGAAGAGCCATCCTCGGCACTCACACTTATCTTGAGGCTTTTAGTAGTTTCCATTTACTTGTCTATGAACTGTATAGGCAATCAAGTAGTCCTTTACCGCGGACGCGGCAATTCGAATAGATCATGATAACCCTGCAGGGGTGTACTTCTTCATACATGTTTCCACCACTTAGCGTCTGCACACGACATGTGCTCGGCAGACTTCAAGCGAAAGCCGACGTGGGTGTAGACCACGACCTACCTAAACACTTAAGCCTCTAGTCCAGGTTTATCACCTATTCAGGTTCCATCCGCAGGGAGTCCGGCCGAGGTTTCCCATACGGCCCCGAACGATGTGAACAGGGTTCCCGAGATACCTAACGGGTATTCGGTACACCGTGCCACGTACCTACCGCATCACAACCCACCCCTACGGTCAGCGCTGTCCACGGCCTCCAGTAGGCTACAAACACCAGAAACTACTTGCAACTCCTGGACAGAGAGCTAGGGTGAATAAGAAGTCGAGCGGGGTCATATTTCAGGGGCCAATGCATGGTAGTAGCTGTATCTTAAATCACACATACAGATCTCAGTGCTTAAGGTCGGCTTCAATGAAACAACCCACCATGTACTCCTACATGGCCTCTCATCGATACCTTTACCAAATCGTGTTCACCACACCACTCTCATTACCGACATAATCATTTCACTCTAGCCCATCACCCAGATGAACCAGACCTGACACGACTCTAAGCATAGCAGGCATAGCAAGGTAGGAACAACACATACATATGGCTCATACAACTCCTACACATGCTAGTGGGTTTCATCTAGTTACTGTGGCAATGACAGGTCATGCAGAGGAAATGGGTTCAACTACCGTAGCACACAGCAGTTTGAAACGCGTTGTCTTAATGCAGTAAAAGAGAGCAGGAGCGAGAACATGGGATTGTATCGATATGATCAAATGGTTGGTTGCTTGCCTGATGGTTCGATGCACTGATACGGTTCTTCGTTAGGGTAATCACGGTACTCCTCGGAGGCAGAACCTGCCGCAAAGAACACCGATACACAACCATCACCAAACAATGTGCAACAATATGATGCATGCATGAAACATGGCAATATGAGTGTGTTGGGCTAATGCAACTAAAACCAGAAGGGCATGAACAAATTTGAATCAAAGATTCAAATTTCAAACTCAAACATGGCCTTTTAAAGTGCTTTTCCTTGTTCTGCTTAAAACATCAATTTAACTTGTTTGATCATGCATGAAAATAGTACATATGGATAGATTGGATTTTTCTGATCATTTTTCATATATAATTTGTCTGATTTGGAGTTACAGAATAAAAGTTATGAATTTTTGAAGTTTAAATAATATTCTGGAATTTCCTGATTTAAATTAAATCCAGAAATATATATATTGCGCCAGCATGACGTCAGCATGACGTCAGTGGTCAACTGCGGCTGGCTGGGGTCAAACCTGACGTGTGGGGTCCACACGTCAGTGACAGGGGGGTTAAACAGGGTTAATTTAATCCTAATTAGGAATTAGTGGCGCTGGGGCCCACTGGTCAGTGTCGGGGGGTTAACTAACAGTGATTAGCACTAATCTGACACCTGGCCGACGGGGCCCACGCGTCAGTGACCCTGGGGGGGTCAAACCCCAGGTCAAACAGGTCAAACCCACCGGCGACATGACGCCGGCGAGGCCCGAGACGGCGGCGCGATACGGAAACGCGCTACAGGGCACGGGCGAGGCCGTGCTTGGGCTCGTTGGAGAGCCCTTGCTCCCGCGCGTCGAACGGTGGTGGTGGCCGTGCCTGAGGTGGCCGGTACCGACGACGGCGAGTTCGTGAGCGGCGGCCGGAGTTCGGCCAACGGCGGGTTAGGCGATGCATGGAGCTAGGGGAGGCGTTGGTGCGTGCTACGTGCTCCTGGTGAGGTGTGGAGCACGATGGTGTGCTCAGCTTCGAGCTACAACGGCTCCAGCCACGACGGTGACGAGGCACGGCGGCGGCGAGCTTCGGAGCTCAAGGGGACGGCAACTACAGGATGCTAGGGACGACGGGGCAAGGGGGAATCGGTTCAGCGGCTCACCGCGGAGCTGCAGGGATGGTTAGCGGGCTCGGGGACGTCCGGTAGCTCTCGAATCGACGACGAGGATCCACGGCGGCCGGCGACGGAAACGACGATGGTGGCGGCGTTGCAGCGCGTCCGGGGCCTCGTGGCTCGGTGGAGAGGAAGAGGGGGTCGAGGCGGAGCCTCTGGGCTAGTCGGGGGAGCGAGGGAAGGGCGGTGGCTGCAGCTACGGCGAACGGCGTCGGCGGCTGTGCTCTGCTTCGGGAGAGGGGGCGAGGGAGGCGAAGCAGGGAGAGATGGAAGAGGTGCACGGGAGAGTGAGGGGGGTCAGGGGGATCGGGACGGCCTGCGGAAGTCGTCCACGCGGCCAGGAGCTCGTCGGCAAGCAGGAGGTGGCCGCGCGGCCGTGCGCGTGCGAGCACGCAGCAGCTTCGGGGCGAGGGGAGGAAGACGACGGAGGGCTGCAGTGGTGGGCTGGGCCGCCTGCTGGCTGGGCCGGCCAGCTGGCTGGGCCGGACAGGGAGGAGCCCAGGTAAGCTCCTCCTTTTATTTATTTTTGTTTTTCTAATTTCTGACATTTGTTTTGATTTAAATAAAATATTAAATCATTTTATAACCTTATGCCAATTTTTGCAGGGGCTAGATATATTATTCCAGAGCTCCCCAACAGATGGCATAATTTTTGGACATATATTAATATATATAACTAATATATTTCCAATGCAAATATTTATGCATTAATTCCAAATGCCCAAAATAAATACTTATGAGCTCTTGAAAATATTGGTTTGATTTTTATCTCTGTCCAATATTTTCAGAGGGCAACATGAGCATTTTCTTGGACCTTTTTGGAGAAATTTTTATTTGGATCATTTTCAGAAATGATTCTGAGGGTTTTACAAATCCCCATTTCAAGTTTCTGATGAAAGAGTAAACATGATGCAACACTCTAATGCATGACTAGCTAGGGTGTGACAGTGGAGGAGTTACCCTCTGTACTATGGAGCATCAACACGACGCCTAACAGATCTACGGGTTATACACCGTTTTTCATGGTTTATGGAGCAGAGGCAGTTCTACCAAGTGACATCCGACATGACTCGCCCCGTGTGGCGGCTTATGTTGAGGCGGACAACGAAAAGGCTCGCTAGGAGGCACTGGACTTGTTGGATGAGGAGCGATACTTTGCAATGGCCCGCTCGGCGATTTACCAGCAAGACCTGTGTCTTTATCATAGCCGCCGGGTCAAGAGCAGAACCTTTCAGGAAGGTGATTTGGTCCTCCGGCTCATCCAGGATCAATCTGACATGCACAAGCTATCTCCGCCTTGGGAAGGACCCTTTGTGGTCAG
Source organism: Triticum aestivum (assembly GCF_018294505.1). Lineage (NCBI taxonomy): Eukaryota > Viridiplantae > Streptophyta > Magnoliopsida > Poales > Poaceae > Triticum > Triticum aestivum. Next base: position 40,105,502 of record NC_057807.1, read on the forward strand.
CAAGAATCTGAACAACGGGTCATACAACCTCATTGATATTCGAGAACACAAGGACTCACATAAGTCGGAGGAGGAGACCCGCCGGCCATGGAATATAGCTCATCTTCGGCCTTACTATTCTTGAGCCACCGACTCTTAGGATGTATATACTTTTAACAATGTACATATTAGATAAAGTAATAAAGCATGACCTCTGTCCTTTTTTCCGTAAAGAATGTTTTTATGTCTTCTTTATCAGGTAGTGGACACTACCAACAGGGAGCGGATCATATCTGAATCCGGCTTTCCCTTTGGTCCGGCTTATGATCATATCTGAATCTCGCCATGATCACTTGGGGGCTTCCTGTTCAACATAGGTCGTATTCGAACAAAAGATAACATAGCTGTCAATACCCGCTTGATCGGCATAGTGCCAAACCCACTTGGGGGCTTCTTGATCATATTTGAATCACAGCTTAACTCCTTTGGGTTTGACATGGATCGTATACGAATCAACGTCATTAAACAAATCTCATGGTCACTTGGGGGCTTCCTGTTCAAACATAGGTCGTATTCGAACCAAAGAGAACATAGCTATCGATACCCATTTGATCGGCATCGCCAAGCCACTGAGGGCTATATGATCGTATCTGAATCTTAGCTTAACCACTTTGGAATGGTTTACTGATCGTATTCGAATCAGAAGCCCGTAAATTATTTTGACTATCCTGAGACCTTGTGAAAAACATTATGAGATGTTTTTTGTTTTTCTGGTTTAATATTGGTCACACCAGGTTGATAAGTACCAGGTGAGCATCAAGTCAGCAGGAAAGATTATCAAAGGATCGCAGGTATGCTATTATGCTTATGCTTAGCAAAGTATAGTCATAAACCGGCCTATGTCGGGTGCCTTTGGTTCGTGTTTCGGGTTACAAATACTTTATGTGACCCCCGATGTGATAAACCGCCAAGGGAGCTTTTGTTTGTTTCATGTGCAGGATAAGACAAGCAAATTTAACATCAGGGAGACAAACGATCAACATAAACTGGAAATATATAACAATGGCGTCCTGTGAAAGTGTTAAGTGCCATAAACATGCGCGAAGGCATGACAAAAGTTGAGAGGTCTTTCCTATGCTTTTACAAGACTCCCTGAGTCTGAATAAGTGAAGCATTGTTTTTTTAAAACACCTGGCGATTCACTCCTTCGACGGGCTTGAAGTCTCCGGGTTATCCTTCTCCGCTTCTCCGTCGACTGTTTTGTCCTGGAAAGTTGGCGATGCCCAGTCAATGCCGCTCAAAGCTTCAAATTTAGCTTCAGCATCTATTAAACCGGCTGGGTCCACTTCAGGGGCAAAAGTATGCTTACGAGTAGGAGGGATCAGGCTGATGTTATCATATGGAATGTTTGGGATTCTCCGGTTCTCACTCTCATAGCCCAGAGAGTACTTAGTGAGATCAGTATAGTTCCCAATGAGGGTCGCCACAGGACGTATGACTTTGACACAGGCGATAAAGTCATGATCATCAAATACAATGCCATCCTCCTTCCGACTGGGGTATCCAAGAGGAAGGTCAGACGAGTCTAGCTCTGGAAGCCATGCTTTTGCCCGGCTCAATGCGGCTATGGCTCCGGCTCTTACGGATGACAACCTTAAATCCTTAATTCGCTGAGGTAGCACAGAGAGATGCTTCAGCACGTCTTGTAAGAGGCGGGAAGGGGATTTGATAAGGCTACAACAGCCAAGGCACGTTGTGACCCGGAGTACAGCTGTTCCACTCAGGTGTAAACTGCTTTAAGCTTGATCAGCATGTTTTGCTTAAGGTTGGTACTCCTGGGGCCTGTGTGTGCACAAGCATAACGATCAGCAGGAAGTAAGGATTGCAATAGTCATTGTCAGGTTACAATATTTGAGGTTTTGCAGAGTAACTTACCGAAGATGGCTGAGACCATTTGAGATATTTGTCGTTTTAAGTCAGACATCTCAGTCGTTGCCTCTACAAGAGATGCTTCTGCTGTCTCGGCCCGAGTCACCAATGAAGCCTTCTCATCAGCCCAAGTTTTCTTCTCTGACTCAAAATATTTTTTCAACTTCTCATTTTCAGAGACACTGAATTCAAATTTGGAGTTGGCCTTCTAAGTTTCAAGTTCTTGAGTTTCCAGACGACTCTTTAGGACAGAAAGCTCCGATTCAAACTGACTTATGGTGGCCTGCATTGACACAAGGTTATGGTAAGGATTATAGTAAGGTAACATTCAAGTCCCAAGCACTTTACAAGTAAAGATACTTGGCACTTGGGGGCTAATGTATGCTGAAGAATTTTAAACTTATGATACCGGGTCACACATATTAAGTGTCAAGCACTTTACAAGTAAAGATACTTGACACTTGGGGGCTAATGTGTATTGCACATTTAAAACTATCATGTTATAACCGGGTTAAATATATTCTCTTTGAACCGGCTAAATTAACAAAGTAAAGCAGATTTCTAAGTCTACAGCATATTTATTCAGAAGCAATAGACTTGGGGGCTGGTACAGTATGTAAGATTCAGGTAAAAAGTATAAGTTATACCTCAGATTTGTGCTATATCTATTTTACCATATCAATTTCTAGGTCATGGCTATTATGCACTTGATTCAGATAGCCTGAGATTATATCACCAATGCTTAAATGAGTATATCAGTAATGTCCTGGCTTGTCTTTTCGACGTTCGGCAAGTTCTTCCTTGGTAGTACATTTGGCAAGGACGGTAGGCCGCCCCGGTTCAACAAACTGAGACCTCACAATCTCAACTTCTGGTTCATTTGTCTTGACCGGGCTAGGAGTCTCCGGGTCATTTGTGTTGAGAGTATCTTCGACGGGTGGATCAGACGTTGGCACTGGAATTTTAGAAGCCGGATCAGGCGGTGGCTGATGGGTAGAGCTGTCTGGAGCAGACGCATTAATCCCCGGTTCAGTTATAATCGGGTCTTGGACGGCTTATTCTTCTTCGCCCTCTTGCTGGGTTTCACTTCCATGCTGTTAACAAAGGCAGAAGGATGAATACGCAAGCGTGTGTAAAGTAAATTTCAAGGTACATAGGGTTAGATTACCCGGGAGCAGTTTTGCAAGCCGGCATGTTTGACTGCACGGATTCACCGGAAGAAGGAGAGGTATCCTGATAATTGGAGTCTGATGAATTGAGAGGATGACGAATTAAGCCTGCAAAAGGTAAAACAGAACGTAAATTGGAGATAACCTCAGTCCGACGTTTCCTCGTTATGTCAGGTAATCCGGAGGAGAGTTCCGCATCCTTGTTGTTCCTGGTCTGCCTCCGGTTCTCAATCTGTTGTTGCTTCAAAAGAAATTGAGGATCTTGATAAGCAAGAGCATGTGAAAATCTTACTTTCCGGGTCACCCTTCGGATCTTTTGTTTTGGCAAAGGCTCCGAGTCGAAGGAGATTATAGTTACCTCTTCATTGGCTGCTTGACTGTTCCCCGTATCCTCCTGAAGGGATAGAATGTCAAATAGATAATGACAAGGGAATTAAGAAAATTTAAAGATTACCTCTTCATCATCTGAAGAACTATCATCCAATTTGAGTACGTCGGAGGCGCTGGGTCTCTTCTTCTTTGAGGTTCTAGTCTTGGCGGCCTTCCTTTCGGCTTTCTTGGTTGTCCTGGCTTGTTTTGCAGCCTCATGGTCATATTTGACCTTCTAGAAGTTATCATCGGCCTGTGGAAAGGATAAGGAATTATGAGTACCAAAAAAGGTATAATGTAGCAAAGAGTATTTAGTAAGATTGATAACTTACTGCAGGGGCCGGGTTCTTATTGCAAAAGGGGAGTAAGCCAAAGGTGTTGCTTGTCACAGTGCCTTCCTTCAGCAGTGACTGGGTCATAGCCTCCACCACATCATCTGGTAAGTCGTCAGGACTATGGCATAACGGGTCATCCTTTTCGCCTGTATAGGTACACATTAAGCCGGAACGGCGGCTTAATGGCAGTACTCGCCAAGTGACCCAGACTCGGACCAAATCGATGCCGTTTAAACCGTTTCCCAAGAGAGCTTTGATCTTCTTGATGGTGGGATTGAGAGGCAGATGTTCAACGACCGTCAGTTTGTCTGGTAGCGGATGGTTGGACTCAAGGCGCAGGGCGCGAAAGCCGGGCAGAGGCTTCTTATCAGCTGGAGAAGTGTCCTGACAGTAGAACCACGTTTGGTTACAAGATTTTGGGTGACTCGGCAGCTCAGCATAAGGAAAAAGGCAGTCTCTACGCCGCTGGATCGAGATGCCGCCAAGCTCAAGACTGGGCCCGTTGGCACGTTCATTTTGTCAGTTCATATAGAAAAGTTCCCTGAACAATAGCAGACTTGGCTCCTCTCCCAGGTACACCTTGCAGAAGACTTGGAAATTGCAAATATTTGACACGGAATTGGGTCCAATGTCTTGAGGTCTAAGTTCAAAGAAATTCAAAACTTCCCTGAAGAATTTTGAGCCGGGAGGGGCAAATCCCCGGCTCATGTGATCTGTAAGAACTATCACCTCCCCTTCTTTGGGTTGAGGCTTCTCTTCAGATGGGTCAGGGACAAATTTAATACATAACCTCCCTTTTCGGCAGGTGGCCAGATTTTACGAACTCAGCTAGTTTACTCTTGGTAACTATGGATGGGACCCAATTGCAGGTTACAGGTGCTTTGGCCGCCTTGGGAGCCATGACAACAGTTGGCCTGTGACAAAATAAGAAGATCCGGTTAAATTTTAACCTGGGAGAAAAATATTAATTATTCAAGGTGGCGGCTTAATGAGGGGCTTAATGGTGTAAGGATGACTGTGCAACAATATTTAAGCCGCTACAAGTATCAAGAGCAGTTCAAAATTCTTCAGGTCATGAGGAGCAACTAAGGTTCTGTGTCATTTATTTAAACCGGACACCTCGACAGTTGTGTTTAAGGGCATTTGCCAGAAGAAGTTTTCCGGGTGATAAAAACATGTTTCACAGATGACAGCTGTCGGTGTCAAAACCGGCGGATCTCGGGTAGGGGGTCCCGAACTGTGCGTCTAGGCGGATGGTAACAGGAGACAAGGGACACGATGTTTTTACCCAGGTTCGGGCCTTCTCGATGGAGGTAAAACCCTACTCCTGCTTGATTAATATTGAAGATATGGGTAGTACAAGAGTAGATCTACCACGAGATCAGAGTGGTTAAACCCTAGAATCTAGCCTATGGTATGATTGTTGTTCGTCCTACGGAATAAAACTCTCCGGTTTATATAGACACCGGAGAGGGCTAGGGTTACACAGAGTCGGTTACAATAGGAGGAGATCTTCATATCGTATCGCCAAGCTTGCCTTCCACGCCAAGGAAAGTCCCATCCGGACACGGGACGGAGTCTTCAATCTTGTATCTTCATAGTCCGGGAGTCCGGCCAAAGGTCGTAGTCCGGCCATCCGGACACCCCCTAATCCAGGACCCCCTCAGTAGGCCCCGAACCAGGCTTCAATTACGACGAGTCCAGCGCACAAGTTGTCTTCGGCATTGCAAGGTGGGTTCTCCCGCAAATTCTCTGTATCCGTCGAATAGTGTCCAGCTTCTAGTGCGTGCTGCCCTCCTCTGCTTCTGTGCCCCATAATGACCATCTTCCACGTGTCAAACGAATGCGAAAAGCCAGGGGATTTTTTCAGTTACCCCCTGGTTGCGTTAATGAACCGCCCATAAAAGAGATGGGGATTTAGATCCAATTCACACCATCTTCCCTCCGCGAGATTTCATCAGAGTGCCTTCGACAAAGATCCATTCCACCATGGCCGGTCGGTGCAGCTCCTCCTCTCGCCCCTCCAGCGCTCGGTCCGGAGATTAGGGGCGGTGTTCCGTCCCGCATAGCGAGCTAGTAGTGCTTCAGTCCAAGGGGCTTCTCCCCCCAGCATATATGGTCCCAGTTCAAGCCGGGATTGCTACCTATAGCGACGGAGAGCAGGCGGAGAGCGTCCCCAATCCCTCCCGAGGAGAGCGGGTATGCCTAGTCCCTTATTTGATGAGAGGAATCGGATTTCCAATTCATCCGTTTCTTCGAGGGTTGCTGGAGTTCTACGGCCTCCAGCTACACAACCTCACGCCCGCCTCCATTCTACACATTGCGGGCTTCGTGGCCCTCTGTGAGCTGTTCTTGGGCGTTGAGGCCCATTTCGCTCTGTGGAAGAGTTTGTTTTGCCTTGTGCCTCGTTCTCAGGAGGGGTCTATTTATCAAGTGGGCGGAGCCGAACTATGGCGCAGCGCCGGGACCGGATATCTATCCGGCACCCCAAAGAGGGTGTCCGAAGACTGACCCTCGGAATGGTTTTATCTAGATGACGTCCCCCTGCCGGACATTGTACGGATCGGCCTCCCCGAGTTCAATAATGCCCCGTTGAAGAAGCTCCTGAGTTGGCGCCCACGGAACCCTCAGAGGAAAGCTGACAGGGACGTCCTGTACCTGATGAGACGGATAAGGTTGTTGTCTCATTCCGGACTGACCATGATCAAGGTCATGGCCATATGCATCACGCGAGGGGTGCAGCCGCTTCAATACAGAGGCCACCCCATGTGGGATTTCAACGGGGAGGATGATGCTACCCGGTGCGGTCGCAAGGGGCCAGATTCGGCCGCCACTTTAACGAGAATCTTATCCGCTTTGTACAAGGGGGAAGAGGAAGAATTCCTCTGCGTTAACCCGGAAGGCGGATTCTCTATGTACAATCCTCCTAGTTGGGTGAGCGGACACTTTCACTTGCCTATCCATTTTCGAAATTCCCGTAGTTGAGTACTTAGACTAGCGATGTTTAAACGCAGGAGCTGCGCCAGGCTGTGAAGGAAATAAATAGCTCTGCTCCACAACCCGAGGATCGGGAATGGTCCCTCGATCCGGACTCCCAAGAAGATCCGGACTTATGCGTGGAGTTGGTTGATGGAGTATTTCATCAATTGAGCAAGGATGTCGGAGTAATGGGCCATGGGTAGGCTAACCCGAGCCCCAGGACATCTCAAGACATCGGGGCAGGCCGCGCCCCTCAGGCCGAGTCCCAGGAGCGACTCCAGGATATGCCGAGTCGTAGGCGGCGATTCCCAGATAAGCCGACTCCAAGCTGGCGACTCCCAGGGAAGCCGACTGTGGAGAGTCGGCCCAAGACTCCTCCCTTATCCGGAAGTATGATGAGGGGTACGGTTGTGGCATGGCCGTCTCCCCCCTGCCTACGAAGGGCCGGCATGGCTACAGTAAGCCGTACCACTGGAAGATCCCCGATGAGATACGACACTGTTGCCATGCCTGCCCTGATCTCAGCCACAGTACGTAGTGCAATGTGCCCACGACGCCGGCCTGTACGACCCGAAGGCGGCAGGACCGCCTGTCAGTGAGAGAGCCGAAGCCGGCCTGGGCAACCCGAAGACGGGCCCGTGGGAGTCGGCCTCCCTGGAGTCGGCTGACTCCTCCGGGGCCCCACGAGCCATTAATCAGATAAGATAGGGAATGGCGATAGTGATCGTCCGATAGACGGCGGCACTGTTGCCACGACCCGACGACCGAGCCTGCGTCATCAGGGGTGCCGCTACAGTATCAAGCCTGTCCGCGGGACCCGTCAGTCGGCGGGCCCCAGAAGCCGGCGGGACGGACGGTGGCCAGAGAGACAGATGACTGGGACCCGTGCCCAGCCGGATTACTACTGTACCCCCGGGGGGTAGGCCTATATAAACCCCCCGGGGCACCCATGCAAAGGGTTCGGACCTAGAGAGGAAGATAGACCAAATAGCCCAGGAAGGAGAGAGCTAGCCCTGCCCTCTTCTACCTCCAGAGACAGCTCCAGGAGCACCATTGTAGCCACTTTGCTTTAGTGATCATGCGGAGACCCCGCAGCGCAGCAGTAGGGGTGTTATCTCCTAGGAGAGCCCCGAAGCTGGGTAAGTTCCGCCGGCGTGCATGTCTTCGCCTCATGCCGCTTCCAGGCACCGGCGACGTTCTACTCGCTCCCACCATGATAAGACATCCTTTGGCATATGTCGCATCGAACCCCCGACATTTGGCGCCCACCGTGGGGCGAGGTGCACCGTCGTCCGGAGATCTGCTCTGGACGGGAACCCTGTTCCTCCCTGGCGAGCACAGCCAGCACTACTAGGAAAAGGGCTATAGATGGAATTGACACTAATGGCGCACCAGACATGTGGTGCGCCATTACTATATACTAATGGCGCACCATGTGTTGGTGCGCCATTAGTGTCCAAATACTAATGGCGCACCACATCCACGGTGCGCCATTAGTAAAAATATTTTTTTAAAATTTTGTTCAAAACTACTAATTTGTTAAACTAGTAATGGCACACCATGCCACGGTGTGCCATTAGTAACCTTGGCCACCACTTCCACCGAATGCACCCCCCCTGTGGATCGCCTTTTCAGTTTTAAAATAAAATAAAAGAAAATGATAAAAATGTCAAAAAAATAAAAGAAAATAAGTTTCCCATGTGATATGTGGCCTAGTTGTTGGGAAAATTTGCAAATATGAATTTTGACTTCATTTGCAAAATCTCGCGAGAATTTGTAAAAATGGGCATAACTTTTGCATACTAACTCGGATGAAAAAGTTTTTTATATGAAAAATCATCTACTCGAAAAGTTACATCCAAATTTAACTGGGGGAACCTCGTTAAACATTTTCAAAATCCTCAAAAACCTAACAGAAAAAAAAGATACGGGGCTTTTAAGATCTAGAGAGGCAAAAAAAATCAAAAAAATTCGAACTTACTAATGGCCCACCTACCCATGGTGCGCCAATACTATCTTCCCGCCTTCAAAATTCAAAATAAGTCAAAAAAATAAAAAAAGTTACTAATGGCGCACCTGACCATGGTGCGCCATTAGTATCTCCCTCCTTCAAAATTCAAAATAAGTCAAAAAAATAAAAAAACAATTACTAATGGCGCACCTGCCCGTGGTGCGCCATTAGTATCTTCCCACCTTCAAAATTCAAAATAAATCAAAAAAATAAAAAAATTACTACTGGCGCACCTGCCCGCGGTGCGCCATTAGTATGCCATATATATGGCTGGTCCTCTCCTCCTCTCTTCATTTCATCTTCCCTTCTCTCCTCCACCATACTTCTCCTCTCCGGTGACCTCCTCCTCCTCTCCGGCGACCTCCTCCTCCCTCCTCCCTCCTCCCCTCCCCTCCACTCCCCTCCCCTCATGGTTTCTTCTCCCTCCTCTCCAGCGAACTCTTCCTCCCTCCTCCCTCCTCCCCTCCCCTCCCCTCCCCTCCCCTCATGGTTTCTTCTCCCTCCTCTCCGGTGAGCTCCTCCTCCCTCCTCTCCGGTGAGCTCCTCTTCCCTCCTCTTCGGTGAGCTCCTCCTCCCTCCTCTCCCTCCTCCCTCCTCTCCGGTGAGGCAAAAAATCCCCTCCTCTCCGGTGAGCTCCTCCTCCCTCGTCTCCGGTGAGCTCCACCTCCCTCCTCTCCGGTGAGCTCCTCCCATCCCCTCATGGTTTCTCCTTCCTCCTCTCCAGCGACCTCCTCCTCCTCCTCTCCGGCGAACTCCTCTCCAGCAAAAGACCATGGCAACAAGATCCAAAAACAGGAACAAAATTTGAGAATATTGTCGTGCCAAAAAACAAGCAAAAAAAAACGAGCAAAAAATGGGCAAAAAATCACGATCCAGATCTAGATTCAAAATGGCGCATCACTAATGGCGCATCACTGGACAGTGCGCCATTAGTATACCGCGGTTACTAATGGCGCATCCAGTTGTGGTGCGCCATTAGTATCCAAAGCACCTGGGTATACATGGCCCCTGGGAGGCATACTAATGGCGCACCATGGCCTATACTAATGGCGCACCAGTGGTGCGCCATTAGTATACCAGATACTAATGGCGCACCACTGGTGCGCCATTAGTAAAAATTACTAATGGCGTGCTAGTAATGGCGCACCGGTGATGCGCCATTAATGGCCAAATTAGGTGCGCCATTAGTAGATGTTTTTTAGTAGTGCAGCCCGGCACGCCGGATGGCGTCTGTGCCGACGCGCTATGCAGCGCTGAGATCGCCTGTGCAGCCAGCTGCCTCGCCGATCTTATCGGTGAGGTTTGCCTCTCCGACGAGCCTGCGCCCGACCTAGGCACGGGTGGCCCCGAGAGCCCCCTCGCGGGCCTCCTTGACCAACTCCACGTCGCCGGCGAGCCTGCCGCGGACCTCGAGTCCATAGGATCCACCGACCCGATGCTGGTCGACTCCGACACCGCATCGCTCGACGCGTTCCCCACCAACGTGGTGATCTACGACGAGCCGCTCTCGTACGGGGGGAGCGGCGGAAGCTCCGTCACTGAGGTCCTCGTCCTCGAGCACGGCGAGCGCTCTGGCGAAGGAGCGCACGACCCGTTGGACGCGGCCCTGCGAGACCTCGACGCCGACGCCGGGACGCTGGAGGCGCTCCGCCTTCAGCTCATCGAGGGCGCGAAGAAGCTATCGAGCATGAGGCGCTTGTCAGAAGCTTAACAACGAGATATGGATCGCGCCGTAGGCGGCTCGCCGGCTCCGACCGGTTCTAGCCGCCTAGGCGCGGTCCGACAGCGCGACGCGGCAATCGCCAACCTCTTCGGGGCTGATCGCCCCGTGTATGCCACGCCCGCAGAGAATATCTGTGCCGCCCAGGCGGCAACAGACGAGCTCAACAACTTCGAAGGCGAAGAGCACCGCATAATGATGGAGCGAGTTCAGCAGCTCCTCGACACAGCTGCCGCGCAGAATAACGCCGGCTGCCGCACCGAGGCACCGCAGCACCAAAACGACGACCCACCGCCTCGCCGAGACCAAGGTGCGACATCTCGAACGCCGACTGGCGGGGCCCGTGGGAAGAAGGACAAGGAGCCGGCTGCCAGCAGCAGTCAGACTCACATCACCATCGAGCGTGACCAAGACGGCCGCCCTAGAGTGATGGAACGGCGGGACGACTACCTACCTCCCCCTCCTCGCAGAGAAAGACGAGTCTCCCCGCCGCCCGTGGAACACCCGACTCTCGGCAACCTCCTTGGCCGCCGAGAGGGAGTCGGAGAGAACGACGCCTGCCACCGGATCGACCGACTCCACCGATCCCTGGCACTGGAAGAAGAAGACGAGTTGGGTCCCCCCTGCTTTGGACCCCTCATACGGGACGAGCCCTTTCCCAAAGGGTTCACGCTCCCCCGAGACACGCCCAAATATACCGGCATCGTGAAGCCGGAAGATTGGCTGATCGACTACTCCACAGCCGTCAACATCGCGAACGGCAACAAGCGTGTTGCCGTAAGATACGTCCCGCTCATGCTCCATGGCTCGGCCCGGACGTGGATAAACAGTCTGAAGCCTCGCAGCATCAATAGCTGGGTCGACTTCACCGAGGCTTTCGTCCGCAACTTCACGAGCACGTACAAGCAACCTCCCAAGCCACGCCAGCTCTCCTTGTGCGTGCAAGGCCCTGACGAGTCTACTCGTGACTACCTCACGCGATGGAGCGAACTCCAGAACTCCTGCGAAGGCATGCACGAGGTGCAGGCCATCGAGTACTTTACTGCTGGGTGCAGAGAAGGCAACCTCCTCAAGCACAAGCTCCTCTGCGACGAGCCGTAGACCCTCGATGAGCTGCTGATCACAGTGGAAAAGTACGCCACGGCCGATTCCTCCATGAAGGCGGAGATTCGGGTTAGCACAACTGGCAAAGTCGCCCCTCAGGCTCCAAGAACTCCGGCTGGAGACACCAGTCGGCGGCAACAGCAAAATGACCAGAAGCGCAAAGCCTCGCAGCCGACTTCCAGCAGTCGGCAAGTGGCAACGACAGAGGACCAGCAGCTGGATGGACCGCCTCCGGCAAAGCGGCAGAAGGGCGGCAAGTCCAACTGGCTGCCAGCTTTCTCCTACGAGTAGACTCTAGACGGTCCCTGCAAGTTTCATAGTGGCACGAAGCCGTCAAACCACACCACCAGGAAATGCCACTGGCTGACCAGAATCGCCAAGGGGGACGGCCTGCTCCCTCTCGCTCCTGCTGGGCCGCCTCCTCCACCCCCTCCCCAGCAGCCGGCTGTCAGGCCAGTCGGCGCGATACAAGACGAGTTCCCAGATGAGCACGGAGCCTATGTGGTGTTCACCAGTGTAGCGGATGACCGGCGCAGCAGGCGCCAACAGCAGCAAGAAGTGAACGCGGTTGCATCAAGCACTCTAGAGTTCATGCATTGGTCCGAGAAGCCTATCAGTTGGAGCAGAGCTGATCACCCAGAGGAGATGCCAAGTCCAGGCTCCTACGCCTTGGTCTTAAGCGCCACGCTCGCCACAGATAGGAGGGCCGCTCGCTTTTCGCGAGTACTGATAGACGGAGACAGCAGTATCAACATCCTGTACAAGGATACAATGGAGAAATTAGGAATCAAGCGAAGACAGCTTCAGAGCAGCCGGACTGTGTTCCACGGAATCGTCCCTGGCCTTTCCTGCTCTCCAATCAGCAAGATCCTGATAGATGTCCTCTTCGGAGACAAAGATCATTTCCGCCGAGGGCCAATTTGGTTTGAGGTGGTGGACCTTGAGAGCCCATATCATGCACTGCTTGGCGACCCGCCTTGGCCAAGTTCATGGCGGTCCCCCACTACGCCTACCTCAAGATAAAGATGCCGAGTTCCAAGGGAATCCTAACCGTGTCCGGCGACTACAGGAAGTCGTCCGCTTGCGCGTCCGGAAGCAGTCGGCTGGCCGAATCCTTGGTGATCGCAGTTGAAAAACGGCTCCTTGATCGGTTCGTGGCAATGGCCGGCAAGCAGCCCGAGTTATCACCCGACCCCAAGGAGTCGGAAGCAGAAGGATCATTCAAGCCGGCCAGAGAAACAAAGAAGATACCGTTGACCCGGAGCACCCGGAGAGGTACGCTGTCATGGGCACAGGCCTTGACAGCAAATAGGAAGGCGAGCTCATCGATTTCCTCCATGAGAATCACGACATCTTCGCATGGTCCCCCAAGGACATGCCTGGTGTCCCGACGGAATTCGCCGAGCACAAATTACACGTCCGATCTGATGTGAAGCCCGTCAGGCAGCCCTTGCGCCGCCAGTCAGAAGAAAAAAGAAGAGTTGTTGGAGAAGAAATAGCCTAGCTCCTTGCAGCCGGCTTCATCATGGAAGTATTTTTTCCGGAGTGGCTGGCAAACCCAGTACTGGTGCTAAAGAAGAACAAGCAGTGGCGGATGTGCATTGATTACACGAGCCTCAACAAAGCCTGCCCCAAGGACCCATTTGCTCTGCCAAGGATTGGTCAGGTGATAGACTCCATGGCCGGATGCGAGCTGTTTAGTTTCCTAGATGCATATTCAGGATATCATCAGATCAAGCTGAACCCGGCTGACAGGCTGAAGACCGTTCGGCTTGAGAAACGCCAGCGCCACCTTTCAGCGTTGCATGCAGAAGTGCCTCCTGAAGTAACTCGGCAGAAATGCCCACGTCTATGTGGATGACGTGGTGGTGAAGACAGAAAAGCGTGGGACCTTGCTGGAGGACCTCAAGGAAACATTTGAGAATCTACGCCGATTCCAGATCAAGCTCAACCCGGAAAAGTGCGTTTTCGGAGTGCCAGCCGGCCAGCTCCTCGGTTTCCTGGTCTCCGAACGCGGCATAGAGTGCAATCCAGTAAAGGTCAAGGCCATCGAGAGGATGGAGGCACCCAGACGACTGTTAGATGTGCAGAAGTTCACCGGCTGTTTGGCGTCCATCAGCCGATTCATCAGTCGACTGGGCGAGAAGGCTCTCCCCTTGTATCATCTCATGAAGAAGACGACCTTCTTTGAGTGGACTCCCAAGGCGGACGAGGCTTTTCTCTAGATAAAGAAGATGTTGACTACTCCCCCTGTGCTAGCGGCTCCGACTCCCAAAGAGCCCATGCTCCTATACATTGCCGCCACCAGCCGAGTAGTCAGCACGGTCATTGTAGTCGAGCGCAAGGAGGAAGGCAAGGCACTACCCGTCCAGAGACCGGTATATTACTTGAGCGAGGTGTTGTCGACCACCAAGCAGAACTACCCCCATTACCAGAAGATGTGCTACTGCGTGCATTTTGCCGCCAAGAAATTGAAGCCTTACTTCCAGGAGCATCCAATCACCGTGGTCTGCACAGCTCCACTGGCCGAGATCATTGGAAGCCGAGATGCTTCTGGTCGGGTGGCCAAATGGGCCATCAACCTGGCTCCCTACACCGTCTACTACGAGCCCCGCACCGCCATCAAGTCACAAGCACTGGCCGACTTCCTCGTCGACTGGGCTGAGACCCAGTATCTGCCGCCAGCGCCCGACTCCACCCATTGGCGGATGCACTTCGATGGCTCCAAGATGCGCACCGGCCTGGGAGCCGGCGTCGTCCTCACTTCCCCCAAGGGCGACAAGCTTAGATATGCGCTGCAGATCCACTTCGCCGCCTCCAACAATGTGGCAGAGTACGAGGCGCTCATCCACGGGCTCCGGCTTGCCAAAGAACTCGGCGTTCGCCGGATCCTGTGTTATGGCGACTCTGACTTGGTGGTCCAGCAATCATCTGGCGATTGGGATGCCAAGGACGCAAATATGGTGAGCTACCGTTTCCTCGTCCAGCAACTCAGCGGATACTTCGAGGGGTGCGAGTTCCTCCACGTACCAAGGAACGACAACGACCAAGCAGACGCCTTGGCACGAATCGGCTCCACCCGCCAGGCAATACCATCTGGTCTCACCCTTCGGCGCCTCCTCAAGCCTTCCATCAAGCCGTCACCAGAATCGGATTCAATCTATGTGCTGGCTCCGCCTGAGGAGGACGGGCCCAACCCTAAGAAACATACAGTCGAAGCCGGCCCGGGGACTTCAAAACCCGGCCCGGGGACTGCAGCAGCAAGATCGAAGACTCCAGAGCTCGGCCCAGGGACTGCTCCAGTCGGCCCCGGGACTTTGTCAAATCAGCAAGCGGCTGCGGACTCCAACCCACCGCCCCCCAGCCCGGCCGCCCTTATCCAAGTCGCGCTGGTGGCAGTTGAAGAAATAGCAGCACCTTCATGGGCCTAGCCCATCCTCAGACTCTTAGTAAACAGAGAGCTGCCAACCGACGAAATCTTGGCTCGGCAAGTGCAACGCCGAGCAGCAGCCTACACCATAGTCAACAGAGAGCTGGTCAGCTGCAGCGTTACCGGCATCTTCCAACGCTGCGTCGAAGCAGAACAAGGTCAGACAATCCTCAGAGACATCCACGAAGGCGAGTGCGGTCACCACGCGGCCTCAAGAGCACTCGTCGCCAAAGCCTTCCGGCACGGTTTTTTCTGGCCAACCGCTCTGGAAGAGGCCAAAGAGTTAGTCCAAAAGTGCAAAGGGTGCCAGATTTTTCGTTCCAAGCCACTTCAGCCGGCTTCCGCACTCAAGACTATCCCCATCGCCTGGTCCTTTGCAGTCAGGGCCTGGACATGGTGGGACCATTCAAGACGGCACGAAGTGGCTTGAATCACCTACTTGTCGCAGTGGACAAGTTCACCAAGTGGGTGGAGGTGAAGCCCATCAAGAAATTGAATGGTCCGACTGCAGTGACCTTCATCGCTGACATCACAACTCGGTACGGCATCCCACACAGCATCATCACCGACAATGGCATGAATTTTGCCAAAGGCGCCTTGGCCCGTTTCTGCGCGACACAGGGCATCCGACTGGACTTAGCGTCCGTTGCCCACCCGCAGTCAAACGGCCAGGTGGAGCGAGCAAACAGACTCATCTTATCCGGCATCAAGCCTCGACTCGTCACACTGCTGGAGCGATCTGCCGGCTGTTGGCTCGAGGAGCTGCCAGCCGTCCTTTGGAGTCTGCGCACGACTCCAAACAAGTCAACCGGCTTCACACCATTCTTCCTCGTCTATGGCGCCGAAGCCATCATCCCAACGGACATAGAGTTCGACTCCCCGCGAGTCACCATGTACGCCGAGGAAGAAGCAGAAGAAGCACGTCAAGACGGCGTCGATCTGCTGGAAGAGGGCCGGCTGTTGGCACTCAGCCGGTCCAGCATCTACCAGTAGAGTCTGCGTCGATACTACAACAGGAAGGTCAGGCCAAGATCCTTTCAAGAAGGCGACCTTGTGCTCCGGCTGATCCAACGAACGGCCGGCCAACACAAGCTATCGGCACCTTGGGAAGGCCCCTTCATCATCAGCAAGGTACTAGGGAATGACGCCTACTATTTGATCGACGCCCAGAAGCCCCGAGCGCGCAAGAGGGACGACTCCGGCAAAGAGACAGAATGCCCGTGGAATGCAAATCTTCTTCGAAGATTTTACAGTTGATGCAGTATGTATCACACTACCCCTTTGTATTAAAGTACTAAGACTTGGGGCCCCTCGAGACGAGCTCGGGGACTGCCCTTTTTGTGATCTGTACGATAAGAATTATGCCTCCGAGTACATTACTTTCATTACACGCCACTTGGCACCGGGCCTGACTAGTCGGCCCGGGGACTCGCCGCCTTGCGCCATGAGAAGCTTCCAGCAGTCAGACAAGTAGTGTGCGGTGCCCAATCCGCCTCCTGGCAAAGCCGCAGCTCGCAGAGTGACTGTGAGGCACGCAGGAGTGAGGAAGAACGGGCACCCACGCGAAAAATGGCTAAGGACCTAAAGCACGAACATAGCATAAGGCGGCCTCCAGCATTTCTGAAGCGAAAGGCCGACTCATGAGTAGCCTCTATTAAGGACGGCCGACTCTTGGGTAGTCGGCATATCGCTTCCTATCCGACTTGCTAAAGAAACTCTAAACGGCCAAGTCCTTGCCTTCCCAAAGTAGCCAAGCACTTGACCCAGCGACAGTCCGCAGAGCGGCTATTCGACTGATAAGGCAGCAACTAAGGGAAGGCGGCAAAAGGAAAAGCCTAAAAGAGCAGTAAGTAAGGAAAGACGGAAAGCAGATTAATATTTACATAGGCCCTTGGCCGAATCTTTGAACAGAAGTTCAAGATACACCCCGTGGGTGGAATTGTTCGAATCTAACAAAGTTTTCAAAAGATTACTAAAGACAGACAAACAGTGGCGGAAAAGGCAGCCTAGGAGGCGGCATCTAGGAGTGGAGGATCGGAGGAGACGGCCGTGTCAGGCACTGGGGCAGTCGGCTGGGCGGTCTTGGTTTGATCGCCTCCGGCAGCAGTCGTTTTCTCCTAACGCGGCTCGTTGCTGGAGGCGCGGTCGAGCTGAGGCTGGCCGCCTGCTCCGTCTTCTGGCACCACCGCTTCGCCTTCGGCCTCCACCTTGTCCTCCTCCTCAGTGCTGGAGTCGATCACCTCCGCCGAGTCCTCGCCATACTACGGGTTCATCCCGAACCACTCTGCCAGCACTTCCTCGCCGCCTTCAGCCCGCTCGGGCACGAAGACGCTGGTATCCGTGTACTCGGCGATGGCCGCCGCACGCTCGATATGGGTGCCCTCCACGGCCTCCAGCTCGGCCTGGGCCTTTGACCGGAACGCGGCTAGGCGGTCCAGGTCCAGCCCTGGATACCACGCCTTGACGAACTCCAAGGCCCGACGCGCTCCGGCCCGGGCCGAGGAGCCCTTCCAGGCCTCAAGACGGCCGGCAGCGACTTCCAGCCTATCGGGGGTCCGACTGGCGGTGCGCAGAGCCGGCATATCCGGCACGCTGAAGCCGGCGCATCTGCCGGTGGACCGGACGAAGACGGGCTTCAATGCTCAGGAGCTGTTCATCAACGGTTCGGGGGGCATTGGCGGCGATCTCCTCACCATTCGCCCTTCGCGCCTCATGAGCAGCCTCGATGGCTAGAGGGACCGCCTGCGAGTGACCAGGGAAGAAGTCTGCCAAGACAAAAAAAAGAAGAAATTCTAAAAATCAGAAGTCGGCCCGACACATAGTCGGAAGCGCGAAGAAGCGAAAGAAACGTACTATCCACAATATCCTCAATCTCATGGAAGCTGGAGGTCAACATTGCATCCCTATCAGTCCAGGAGGAACGCTCACTCTCGAACTCGGCCAGGAGAGCGGCTTCCTTCTTCTCGGCCTCGTCCTGCGCCTTCTTGAGCATCTCCTTCTGCTCGGCCAGCTGCGCCGCCAGCAGGTCGCGCTCCGTGGCGAGCCTATCACACTCCTCCTCCTTGGCGCGACGGGCGGTATTGGCCTCGCCCAGCTGCTCCTGAAGAGCGGCGTTGGCTCCTGAAAATCGAAAGAGAAAACAAATCGGTCGTCAGCAAAGAAGATCACCGGGAAGATCCGGCCCGACTGCTCAGCAGTCGGCCCGAATCTCGGGGACTACAGCCCGCGGGTGCGCCAGCGCGCCCCGCGAAGAAGAAGAACTCACTCCGTTTTTCCGACAAGTCGGCAGCCCGCTTGCTCAACTCCTCAACATTGCAGTTGAAGGCAGTAGCGCGGAGGTTGTGATACTCTTGCAGTAAGTCATTAAAGACGAAGTTAGTGTTTGGAACTCGCCAGAGGGAGTTCCGAACCGCCTACTCAGCAGCCGGTCTGGATCTCGGGGACTACACCCAGTGGGTGCGCTGGCGCGCCCCCACGAAGAAAGACAAGAATCAAGAAGGAGAAGAAACTTACTCGGACGGCCGTTCGCGCAGCCCGGTGCGCTCTGGTGCAGGCCTGAAGGGCGTCGCCTTCGGCCCGCAACTTCGCCTGGACCTCCAGGAGCAATTGATTTAGCGGCCCGGTGCCGCCTCGGCACACCCACTCGGTGGGCGCGGCGCTTGTGGCCTCGGCGTCTAGAGCTGCCGAGCTGGCAGCATCGATCTCCTGAGGTCGCGGCGCCGAGGTCGCCCTCTCAAGACGGCAATGCACCAGCGAGGCGACTTGGAGAAGCAGCCGCGCTTCGGCCTCGTCCAACGGATCCACCGGCTGTTTGCCGTGCGGGCTCCCAGACGGCGGTGGAGGCGGCGGCGGCGGCACGAGAGCATCCGACATGGAGGCCTCGCCGCTCTCCTTCTCCGCAATGGGGTTCTCGGCGCCGGCTCCCCCGGTCTGCCCCGTGAACTCCGGAGGCGGCAGTGCAGACGATAGTGGGGGGACGAGCATCGCCGATCGGCAACGCGCGGCCTCCTCGGCGCGCCATCTCGCCGCAAGGGCGGCTTCGGCATCATCCAACTTTTTCTGGGCGGAGGCGGCCGCCCTGTCGGCCTCCGCCTTCTCCAAACGCACGGCCTCCTCCTCCTCCCGCTTCTCCCGCGCATTCCGCTCCGTCGCCTCCCGAGTATTGGCGGATGTCTCTGCCGACCCCATGACGGAGGGGACGGCGACTCTCTCAAGGGAAAGAGGGGCCCTGAAGAAGAATGGAGGGAGTATATAAATGAAGACTCGGACAAGAATCAACGAAGAAAATAAAAGAGCGTAAAGACTTACGCGGATACTAGCAGCGGCTTTCTCACTTCCCTTCGGAAGCGGTTGGCCTTCGCGGCCACCTCCTCTCGCCTGGTCGCGGCGGCCGCCCCCTTGAACTTCTTCAATTTGCCGCCGGGCGCACTCGGCCCGGCGTGACGCCTCTTCGCGCCGCCTTGACCGGCGGAGGAGCCGGCGCCCGACGGGCCGATCCTCAGCTGGTGGCGCGGAGCGACTTCGCCTTCGGCGTTGTCATCGGGCCAGTCGGCGAAGGTGGTCGAGGGCCTGAAGTCGCCTTCTGCCCCCCTCCCCCGCCTTCGGCGTCGGCTTCCATCGTCGCAACCCCCAAGTCGGGGTCGTCGACGTCGCTCTCCGCGCGGTCGGGAACATACACGCGGGACTGCCTCGTGGCGCCGGAGGCAGGCTGCATAAGAGGATTCTAGTTCAGAAGAAGCTAACAAGAGTCAGAAGCCGGAGTCGGCTGCAAAAAAAAGATAAAACAGCGGGGAGACGTGACTTACCACTGGTGGAGGGTTGGCGCGCGAGTACGGCTCTTGGCCGAACTGCCAGTCCTCCTCGTACTCGAAGTGTGCGATGTAATTTACCATGTTCGCCACCTCCTTGCGGGGCATCTCCTTGGTGCTCATCCGACTTGGGTCTCGGAGGCCGCTCATTTGACAGATCAGGTGAGGCCGGACTTGGAGCGGGAGAACTCGGTGCGCCACGAAGGCGGCCAGCAAGTCGGCCCCGACGAGTCCCTGCGACTGCGTCAAGACTCGGAGTCGCACCACGGCGGCGGCTCCGGCAAGAGTCAGCGACTTGACTCGGTGGGACCAGCTGGGGAGCCGCCCAGTCAGGGGAGCGGCGTTGTAAGTCGGCAAGTTGACCCAGTCGCCGTCGGAGGCGAGGTTCTTCACGTAGAAGTACGAGCGCTGCCACATCTTCACCGACTTAATCAGCGTGATGGGAGGAAAGGGGTTGTCGGCCGTCGAGCGCCGCGTCGCGATGAAGGCGCCGCACTGGGCCGGCACGCCGGCGATGTGCGTGCCGAGCTTAGAAGAGAAGAATTCTCCCCACAGCTCGATGGTGGGAAGAACACCGAGGAAACCTTCGCATAGGGTGGCGAAGGAGGAGAGCAGCACCACCGTGTTCGGTGTGAGGTGGTGCGGTTGAAGGCTGTGGAACTCCAGGAACGAGCGGAAGAAGCCGCTCGCCGGCAGCCCCAGGCCGCGCATAAGGTGCAAGCGGAAGATGACCCGCTCGCCCTCTTCCGACGCTGGCCGGATTTCCCCCTCCGGTGCGGCGCGGGCACGCACAAGGTCCGCGCTGGGCAGACGGCGGGTCTGGCGGAGGAATTCGATGTGTTCTTCCTCTATCTCCGAGCCGTCCCATACGCCGGAGCGCACGGCAGAGGCCGCGGCGGAGGAAGAGCTCATCGCCGCGGTAGGATGTGCCCCTGCTCAATGGTGGAGGAAGGAGAGAGAGAGCAAGATGAGGCGGGGGAGCGGGGAAGAAGGGCGCGCGAGCTGTGCCGCTCCGTTTCCCCCCGCCTACTTATAGCCCTGCGGGCTGAGAAGCCGAGGGGGCGGACGTGGGATTAACTACGCACGATGCCCACGCCGCCCCATGATTTACCCCACGAAGTTACTGCTCGCAGTAACAACGTGGGAACGCCAACCATCCTCGGCCACAACGGATCCGTTCATGTGCCGAGGCGCGGTAGTGGCGGGCCCCGCCTGACGGCCCGTCCCGTCGCGCGCGTGCGCAGGCAGACTGTTCTCCCCACGTGGCGCCGCGCGATAGGACCGCCCTGATGGCTGCGGGGAAGCGTATCAGGCACGCCGCCTGGCTTCCCGCCACAACTTTCGAACTGAGGCTCTTCACTGAAGCTCCAACTTTTGACAGTCGGCCCAAGGGAAGACGGCAGCCGAGTCCCATAGTCTGCACTTTAAAAAAAGGTTGAAGCTGTTGATGCCCCACAATGCAGCGACCGCAGGGTTTCACCAGCTTCGGGGACTACTGTCGGAGTAATGGGCCATGGGTAGGCTAACCCGAGCCCCAGGACATCTCAAGACATCGGGGAAGGCCGCGCCCCTCAGGCCGAGTCCCAGGAGCGACTCCAGCATATGCCGAGTCCCAGGCGGCGATTCCCAGATAAGCCGACTCCAAGCTAGCGACTCCCAGGGAAGCCGACTGTGGAGAGTCGGCCCAAGACTCCTCCCTTATCTAGAAGTACGATGCGGGGTACGGTTGCGGCATGGCCGTTTCCCCCTGCCTACGAAGGGCCGGCATGGCTACAGTAAGCCGTACCACTGGAAGATCCCCGGTGAGATACGGCACTGTTGCCATGCCTGCCCTGATCTCAGCCATAGTACGCAGTGCACTCTGCCCACGACGCCGGCCTGTACGACCCGAAGGCGGCAGAACCGCCTGTCAGTGAGAGGGCCGAAGCCGGCCTGAGCAACCCGAAAACGGTCCCGTGGGAGTCGGCCTTCCTGGAGTCGGCTGACTCCTCCGGGGCCCCATGAGCCATTAATCAGATAAGATAGGGAATGGCGACAGTGATCGTCTGATAGACGGCAGCACTGTTGCCACGACCCGATGACCGAGCCTGCGTCATTAGGGGTGCTGCTATAGTATCAAGCCTGTCCGCGGGACCTGCCATTCGGCGGGCCCCAGAATCCAGCGGGAAGGACGGCGGCCAGAGAGACAGACGGCTGGGACCCGCGCCCAGCCGGATTACTATTGTAACCCCGTGGGGTAGGCCTATATAAACCCCCCGGGGCACCCATGCAAAGGGTTCAGACCTTGAGAGGAAGATAGACCAAATAGCCCAGGAAGGAGAGAGCTAGCCCTGCCCTCTTTTACCTCCAGAGACAGCTCCAGGAGCACCATTGTAGCCACTTTGCTTTAGTGATCATGCGGAGACCCCGCAGAGCAGTAGTAGGGGTGTTATCTCCTAGGAGAGCCCCAAAGCTGGGTAAGTTCCGCCGGCGTGCATGTCTTCGCCTCATCCCGCTTCCAGGCACCGGCGACGTTCTACTCGCTCCCACCATGATAAGCCATCCTTTGGCATATGTCATATCCAACCCCCGATAAAGGATAACTCTTTAGTGGCCATCACGGCCGACTATCCCGGACTACTTCCAGCCTCCAAGGTAACTAAGACCGAAGTCCCAGTATTCTCATGTTTTATCTTGCATGCCGTGCACTAACAACGTTTCGCAGGGTAAATCCTTGAGGCAGAAGGCCGAGCCCACGGTGGGCAGCCAACAAGGGCCGCTGAAACCAGGCGGGCCAAAAAGAAGTGCGGACCAGATCGAGATTCCGGTGCAACGGTATGGTGTGCGGATGTAACGCCTATGGTTTATGCCCTTGAGTCCTACTAATGCTCATGATTTTCTTAGAAAGAAGAGAGCCCGCCGGAGTATGTCCGCCGGCCAAGGTTCGAGGCCGGGTCCGGAAGCGGAGGCGGACACGGGACGCGCCTCGGGCGCTCCTCCGACAGAGGGCGCCGACGGGCTATCTGCCACTAATTCAGAGGTGGAGAGTGCCCTAAACCACAGGCGTCGTCGGACTGTTCTCCGTGATGCGTGTTTTTCCCCAGAGGCGTTGGACGCCTTTAATACAGGAGATGCGTATCTCCGTGCTGCTCAAAATGGTCTAGCCAGAGCCACGGAGCAGTATGTGAAAGACATACAGGTGAGTAGAATTGAAGGTTATATATGTCAGTAGCCCTCGAGACTTGAAACAGTGAAGATAACTGTTTGAAGAATCATGTGCTATGCAGTGTCTTACAAAGAAGAACACGCAATTGTCCCAGGAGCTCGAAGAGTGAAAGGCTCAGCTCGAGGCCGCATTGGCCGCTTCAGAGAATGTCAAGGGGACGCCCGCAGGTATTATGTGCTTCGAAAGGTACCTCTGTTTTGAAATGCGGCAGGCGTGCAACCCTGACTATAATAATGTAGATGAGGCCGGAGCAAATCCGGACCAGCAACAACTCCTACGCCAACTAAAGGCTGGCGAGAACGTGCTGACGAGGGTGAGGCAAGAGAAGAACAAGCTTCAAGACGCCAATACCCAGCTAGGCGAGGAACTGAAAGATGTTCGCGTTCCGCTGTCTTCTACCGTGAAGGAGAATCGGCGACTTCGACGCGGCATTTTTAGTAAGTTCTTGAACGAATCTTCGAAAAAAGAATTCGGCAAGGAATTCAATTGACAAAGCTATGTCTGTAGGTCTGCTGACAGGTCGTCCGGCGGAGGAAATGCCCGGTTCATCGGGAGACCATCTTCCCGAGTTGTTGCAACTACACGAGCGAGTTCGGCAGGCAATGCGAGGCATCATCGAGGCTATGTGGCCATCCCTCTCCGTGCCCGAAGGCCTTGAGGAGCTTGCCAAGAAGCTGGAGGGAGTGCGGCAGCGCTTCCAGTTATGGAAGATATCGGCTTGCCGTCAAGGTGCCAGGGAGGCCTGGGCCATGGTGAAGACTCGATACACGAAGGCTGACCCAAACCACATGGCCGAGGTCGGCCCTATAGGTCCGGACGGAAAGGAGATCCCGGTCAGCTTGGCATATGGCCAGGTGGAGCTGGCTGCAAAGTATTCCCAACAAGACTGTAAATTAGACCGCCTATTAGATGGCATTGAAGAAGAGTATGCCGAGTCGGATTGACTATGTAAAAATGACATAAAAAATGTCCTCTAGCCGAATTGTAGATCATTTGTCATTGCGGACCTTTTCGCTTCGACCTCTGAACCCTATAGTCCGGAGTGTGCCCGAATACCCTCTTGGTTATGTAAGAACCAGGGCATGCATGGAGACAAGGCGTAGGGGTCATAAGTGCTTTAGTAGACAAGTGCCCAACTAGTTATGTTATATTACATGGTTAGTAAGAAACATCTTCCAGAGAGAATAGTTCTGTTAGGGGTTCCTTTCCCTGGGAGGCATGCCCTAAAGTGCATGTCCGAACTACCAGAAAGAGAAGAAAAGCATATAGGGGCAAAAAAGTAAATATGAAAGATCATCTTTTAGCTCACCGACCGAATATTCCCTTAAGAACGCTAGCTTTCGGCTTCACCCAGTCTAAGGTACACATCCGGCTGACCCGGCAGTAACAATTGCAGAGGTGCTCCCTTTACCGCCTAGACGAACGAACGGGGACGTAGGGGTAAGCACAGGAGCCAGGCAACCCAGCTTGGCCAAAGCCTAAGTCATATCGATGCATATAATGGTGTATAAAAGGTTCAGGTGGAAGCATTACACATGTTTTGGGCGTGAGGCCCGTTTTATATAAACTTCTTGGTAGAGAAGCCCCCAGGTATTGTGAGCGCAGGTAGCGCGTCGGGTGCATGCGAATATTGCACATGCGAGCCCCTTAGGGCTTGTGAGAAAAAGGGGGAGGGAGAAGGAACAAAATCCCGGACTGCCAAAAATAAAAACAAAAAATAAAACAAAGGGACGAGGGAAGGAGACAAACACGGAGTCCGGCGCTAGGCGTAGAATCTTCGTAGGCGTGCTGCATTCCATGGGTTCGACTCGAGTCGGTTGTTCGATGCGCCTCGCAGACGGTATGCTCCATCGATCAGTACTTGGTCGATGATGAAGGGGCCCTCCCATTTGGGCTTTAATTTATCCTTTTTCTTGTCCGGCAGGCGTAGAACTAGTTCGCCAACGTTATACGTTTTGGCCCGTACTTCTCTGCTTTCATATCTTTGAGCCTGCTGTTGATAGAATGCGGAATGAGCCTTTGCCATGTCGCGCTCCTCTTCCAATGCGTCCAAGCTGTCCTGCTGATCGAGCTCGGCTTCTATTTCTTCATACATGCGCACTCGAGGTGAGTCATGGATTATGTCGCATGGCAGTACTGCCTCTGCGCCGTATACCATAAAAAATGGTGTGAATCCGGTAGTGCGATTCGGCGTGGTCCGCAGCCCCCAGAGTACAGAGTCAAGCTCCTCTACCCAGTGCGTGTCATATTCCTTGAGGGATCGCACTAGTCTGGGTTTGATGCCGCTCATAATGAGACTGTTGGCCCGTTCGACTTGACCGTTAGTTTGAGGGTGATAGACTGAAGCATAGTCGAGCTTGATGCCCATGTTTTTGCACCAAAGTTTGACTTCATCGGCCGTGAAGTTTGTGCCATTGTCGGTTATGATGCTGTGGGGGACACCATAACGGTGTACAACCCCAGAAAGGAAGTCTATCACTGGTCCGGATTCGGCCGTCTTTACAGGCTTGGCTTCTATAAATTTGTCCACCATGACCAGTAGGTATTTTTGCTCGTGGGTTCCTCCTTTAAGTGGTCCGACCATGTCAAGCCCCCTGACCGCGAAAGGCCAGGTAATGGGTATAGTTTGTAGGGTGGTAGGCGGCATGTGGCTTTGGTTGGCGAATAACTGGCAACCAACACATCGTTGCACTAAGTCCTGAGCGTCTGCGCGGGCCGTTGGCCAATAAAATCCAGTACGGAAGGCCTTGCTTACAAGGGCCCGGGCTGTGGCGTGGTGCCCGCCAAGTCCGGCATGGATTTCAGACAAAAGGTCTCGTCCTTCTTCTTCGGAGATACACCTTTGAAGAACTCCGGTTGTGCTTTTCTTGTAAAGCTCTCCCTCGTGCACTTTGTAGGCTTTAGATCGCCGCACTATGCAGCGGGCCTCGTTTTGGTCCTCGGGAAGTTCCTGCCTAGTTAGGTAGGCTAGGAATGGCTCTGTCCAAGGGACAATGGCTGCCATTATTTCGTGGGCTGACGGCGTTGTTTCGTTGGCGTAGCCCCCAATTGTGTCAGGATGCTCGGTGAGGGGCGGTGTAGTTGTGTCCGGGCTATTGTTTCCGGATTCTCCGTCCCATGATACAGATGTCTTGAACAACCTTTCTACGAAGATGTTGGGAGGGACGGCCTCACGCTTGGCGCCGATGCGTGCCAGCACGTCTGCTGCTTGGTTATTTTCCCGGGCTATGTGATGAAATTCGAGCCCCTCAAACCGAGCTGACATCTTTAAGATGGCATTGCGGTAAGCTGCCATTTTCGGGTCCTTGGCATCGAAGTCTCCATTTATTTGGGATATTGTGAGATTTGAATCCCCGCGGACCTCTAGGCGCTGAATGCCCATGGAGACTGCCATTCGGAGGCCATGTAAAAGGGCCTCGTATTCGGCTGTGTTGGTCGAATCCGTGTACATTATCTGAAGTACATATTGGACTGTGTCCCCGGTTGGGGACGTCAGGACGACGCCAGCCCCCAGGCCAGCCAACATTTTGGAGCCGTCGAAGTGCATGATCCAGTTGGAGTATGCGCCGCATTCTTTAGGGAGTTCGGCTTCAGTCCATTCGGCAATGAAGTCCGCCAAAACCTGCGACTTAATAGCTCGCCTTGGCTTGTAGGTTATGTCAAACGGGAGGAGCTCGATGGCCCATTTGGCAATCTGGCCTGTTGCGTCGCGGTTGTTTATAATGTCATTAAGGGGTACTTCGGATGCCACTGTTATGGAGCACTCTTGAAAGTAGTGTCGCAGCTTCCGGGATGCCATGAACACCGCGTATGCTATCTTTTGATAATGCGGGTACCGTGACTTGCATGGAGTTAGCACAGTGGACACGTAGTACACTGGTTTTTGGAGGGGGAACTTGTGTCCGTCCGCTTCTCGTTCGACGACGAGCACCACGCTGACGACTTGATGGGTTGCCATGATGTATAATAGCATTGGTTCGCCCATGTTGGGCGCGACCAGGACCGGATTTGTTGCCAATATGGCTTTTATTTCTTCGAGTCCGGCCATGGCGGCCTTCGTCCACTCGAAGTGGTCGGTGCGCCGTAGGAGGTGATAGAGGGGTAATGCCTTTTCTCCTAAGCGGGACATAAAGCGGCTTAGAGCCGCCACGCATCCTGTCAGTTTTTGTATTTGTTTGAGGTCCTTTGGGGTATCTAATTGTGACAGAGCTCGGATCTTGGCTGGGCTTGCTTCAATTCCTCTACCGGATACGATGAAGCCCAGGAGCTTTCCGGCTGGTACGCCGAAAACGCATTTTTCCGGGTTGAGCTTAATGTCATATGTTCGGAGATTGTCGAACATGAGCCTCAAGTCGTCTACTAGAGTATCGACGTGTTTTGTTTTGAAGACCACATCGTCTACGTATGCTTCGACTGTTTTGCCGATCTAGTTGGCCAGACATGTCTGAATCATGCGCTGATATGTTGCGCCGGCCTTTTTGAGCCCGAAGGGCATCGTGTTGAAGCAGAATGGGCCGTACGGGGTGATGAATGCCGTTGCGGCCTGGTCTGACTCTGCCATCTTGATTTGATGGTAGCCAGGGTATGCATCGAGGAAACACAATGAGTCGTGTCCTGCAGTGGCGTCGATGATTTGATCGATTCGAGGGAGTGGGAAAGGGTCCTTTGGACAGGCCTTGTTTAGGTCTTTGAAATCGACACATAGGCGCCAAGATTTGTCCTTCTTTGGTACCATCACCAGGTTTGCTAGCCAGTTCGGAAGTTTTATGTCTCTGATGAACCCGGCTTCCAGCAGTTGTGCTCGGCCATCCTGCGTGGGATTCCTGGCATATCCGAGGGGTGCCAGGCGAAAATGTCCCAATTTTCTCGCAGAAATTCTCTGAGTGCAGCCTCTACATCGAGTTTTAATTGTGCCCCGATGGAGGCCGTTTTTGTAGGGTCCGTTGGAACTTGGAATTTTACTATTTCGTCCGCCGGTTTAAAAGAGGTGGACTTGGATCTCTTGTCTAGTATCACGTCGTCCTTGTCCACCGTGGAGCGCAACGCGTTAACTCCTCGGCCGCTAGGGCCTCAGATAATGCCTCTAGTGCCAGTGCAGCTGTCTTGTTTTCAGCGCGGAGCGCTATGTCCGGATCACTTGCGAGAATGATGATTCCGTTGGGCCCGGGCATTTTGAGCTTCATGTACCCGTAATGGGGTATGGCTTGGAAAATTGTAAATGCTTCTCGCCCCAGCAAAGCGTGGTAGCCGTTGCTGAATGGGGCCACTTGAAACGTGACCTCCACGGATCTGTGATTGTTCGGCGTGCCGAACACCACGTCCAGTGTGATTTTTCCTGAACTGCACGCTTCCCGGCTTGGGATTATTCCCCTAAAAGTTGTGTTGCTTCGCTCAATGCGGCTCCAGTTTCCATTTTTTGCAGGGTTTCCTCGTAGATGAGATGAGGTTGAGTACCTTTGTAAGTCGGAAGCCATCCACTATCGGACTGAGGACCAATGCGGCTGGTGCTCGGGCTGTCCTGAATTTAGGTTCGTCACTAGCGTTAAAGGTGATAGCCGTGTCACTCCATGGGTTTATTTTTGCTACCTGGTAGACTTCGGCGAGGTTGCGGAGCGTTCATTTCCTTGCATTGTTTGATGTGAACGTCTCGAAGACTGTCGACACCGTACTGGGGAGGTATTCTTTGGGTGCTGGAGTTAAAAGCTCCTCGCCGCTTCTGGCTACCTGCCGTAGTATCCAACATGCTCTGAGGATGTGCATTGGTGTGGCTTTCCCTGAATTATGAATTCTACAGGGTCCATTGAGCCATCCTTCCAATACGGTCCCGTACCCTGTAGAGGGTTTTTGTTTTTTGATGTTTGGCTCAGATGCCTGGCTATAATGCGCCCTTTTGTTTCGGACTCATGTTATATTCGGGGCCGGATTGTCCCAGAATTTCTCTTCGGTTTTCCGAACGCTTTCAATCGCACAGTACTTTCGTACTATGGATGTCAAGTCGGCGAATCGTGTAATTTCGCGGTGATTTATGGCGTTGAGGATTCCGATGTCCATGTAGTTGTTAAGGAAGAGTGAAATTGCTTCTCTCTCGCGGCAGTCCTTTATCCTGTTCATGACCAGGAGGAATCTGGCCCAGTAGTGGTGTAATGTTTCTCCGGACTCTTGCCGTATTAGGGATAAATCCCGTATAGTTGGGTGGGCGGGTGGAAATAAATCCGGAACCCTGCCCGATGTAAGATTCAGGGGCCGAGCGGTTTCCGAATTCGGAATCTTGCTTTCTCGGATATTATTCAATGAATCGGGCCTACTACCTGACTTTAGGTTCAGGGTTCGGGCGACATCCTCCCCTCCGCGGGTTTCTGGCTTGGAGGGATCGGGAATCCGGACGCATCTGGTCCTTAGGGCGGGCGAAGACTCGCCGCATTGTTCTTCCACCACTTCAACGTGGTGGGTGATCTGGGGAGAGTCGATCTCTCTCTGATCAGGTTTAAGCCCACTCTGGTCATAAACAGTAGCGACTCCCAGGGCCGCGATGCGATCCAAGAGTTCATTTAGGGAGAAGAGCTCCATCGTATCTAACTGCTCAGCGAGCTCCGAGCTGATGTAAAGATTGCTTTCGATGGCCCGAGAGGTCATCGTTGGCGCGGCGGCCGGACTGGCGGTCATCAAAAACCTGCCTAGCCGGAGAGTTTGGCCGACAACCAAAAACTCCTTTAGCAACGACGCCGTCTTTAAAGATGGGATGCGGCATCCTTCTTGATGGTGACGACACAACCGAACTCTCAATGAAAGCACCAATGTCGGTGTCAAAACCGGTGGATCTCGGGTAGGGGGTCCCGAACTGTGCGTCTAGGCGGATGGTAACAGGAGACAAGGGACACGATGTTTTTACCTAGGTTTGGGCCCTCTCGATGGAGGGCTAGGGTTACACAGAGTCGGTTACAATAGGAGGAGATCTTCATACCGTATCGCCAAGCTTGCCTTCCACGCCAAGGAAAGTCCCATACGGACACGGGACAAAGTCTTCAATCTTGTATCTTCATAGTCCGGGAGTCCAGCCAAAGGTCATAGTCTGGCTATCCGGACACCCCCTAATCCAGGACTCCCTCAACAGCTATCATTCCGGATCAAATTATTGCTCTGAAAAGTAAATTTTCTAGACCTAGAAACAGGGCAGAGAAGTTCATACACTCGAAGAGGGTTTCCAAACAAGGGAAATGAGATCTGTTTCTATGCAAGATAAACAAAGACAATTACCGCAGCAGTTCTACATAGTTTTACGATCTAAACAGGACATTGGAGGTAAAAACTAGCGAGGGTTTGCGTCGGGCGGCGATGAACACCGACGAACTCAACAAAGCTCCAATGCAGATCTAAGAAAGGGAAGGAGAGAAACTCACGGATATGGACAAGCTGCGGAGGTTCGCCGTCGATTTCTGATCATAGTCAGGTTGATGCAGCGGCCTGAGTCGATGAAGACGAGGGGTTTGACGGTGGCGGTGGCAGAGCTCGAGAGGAGGCGAGAGGAAGAAGACGAATGAAAGAGGGAAGAATGGAAGACCAGGGTCGCGCCTATTTATAAGAGAAGAATAACTGAGGCGGCGCGAGAAACGAGGAGATAAAATTTATTATCCAGCGGCCCTGACACCTTGATTCTCAGGATGGTCAGTAAAGGCAAGGATCCGTTGGAAGATATCACGGAATAAAAAATAAGTTTTATTGAAGATGACGTCACGGTGATTTAACCTAGATCCAGAAGATGACGTCATGGCGGGTTAAAATCTTCGCGCAAAACAAAAGACTGAAGGACAGTTCCATATGGTATTTTAAGATTGACATGAACATGTTCAAATCAATCTGGGGCCTAATGTTGGGGATATAACTATTTGTGTAAGATGCCCAGGAGGGGCCGGGTTACGCAAATAAGACTTACCAGAGAGAAGCCCAAGAACGAAGGAGAAGATGGCGGTTCATAGAGGGCTTAAGGCCCATAGGTGGCTTAAGGCCCTTTGTAATAAACCGCCATAGTAGTATGACTTGTATCATAAGGTAGACTTAACTGGTCACCGAGACGGACACTGTTTATAAGCCGGCCGGGACTCTGTAAGCCGTAGGGCGTCAACCCGTGTATATAAGGGGACGACCCGCTGGCGGCTTAGGGTAAGAAACAACTCATCGAGAACCGGGCATAGTGTATCTCACTCCCTGGTCATCGAAACATCAATACCAACCAAACTACACATAGGCCTTAGCTTCACCTTAAGGGGCCGAACTAGTATAAACCCTCTCGTTTCCTTTGTCCCGATTAACCCCTTCAAGCTTCCTAGTTGCGATGGCTCCCCAACTAAGTCCTTTCACGAGGACATCTGACGTGACAATTCCACGACAGCAGGGTAGTGGCTTTCCATTCTTCCATGATACGGGCTTCCGAGGGCGCTTGGATCGGAGTTCGAACGGTTGCATGGCGTGATTCTAGACCTATGGATGAATATCCTATCCTGGAGGGTTATTCTGCAAATTGTCAGCAACTTCGCATGCGACCATTTGATCTCAGATCCAAGGGCTGCCAACAGCCCGTATCATGGTCATGCCTACCACGACCGTCGTGTCGCTCGCGCGGTCGTGCCCTTGGAGATTTAACACATTGCGTTAGGCTATCTGATGTTGGCATATCATACATAGTCATCACTTAATTAGTCACTCATACTACAACAAGGTTAGCTATAAGGTTAGTCATCACTTAGGAGAAAATTTTACTACCCCCTCCGTTTATTCCTCGTCCCTACTACGTACGTACTTTGGTTAGTACTGCCTCCATTTACTTATATAAGGCCACTATAAAAAAATACATTTTGCATCTATACAAGGCCACAAATAGTAATTGAGCCTTTCCAGTTTATGGCTCAATTTCAAAATCTCTCCAACCAAGGTAGACGTTGAGTGGTCGAATTAATTTCGTTATTTGCACAGTACGCTCGTTTTTCTCAAGAAGTTATGTTTACCAAGGCATTAATTAGAACGAATGCATGAATGACCACTAAAAATCCATGAACTTGTACATGCATTGGTTAGTTTCCTCTTGACACTGCTTGCGTCGGGTGATCTAACGCACCTTGAAATCCAACATGTAATGGTACTACTACTAGTATAGTAGAATTGAGACTTATCAAATGGAAAAACGAATGTTTTTTAGATGAGCCCTATAAACCCTAGTGGGTACGTACTCCGTAAAAATAGATTTTTCCAAAACTAAGTCGCTCCCTTTCCTGAATTATGTAGTATACTCCTCCATCGACGCTCCCTTTCATGAATTATGTACTTACAATCGCGGACATGTGGGACATATAGCAACCGGGTCGACATGTCAAGCACCAAATAACAGTGCAGAACAGCAGGGGGGACGCACCCCACTCGTACCGGCCAGTAGTAGTAGTGAGCAATGAGACGTCAAATCACAATGTCGCACATTCCGAGACGGACGAAGCAACCATTATTTCACACTTTGGTTCGACATCTTCTCAAACCATGTACTAGTATTGCTTCTGCCTCAAGAGGGACACGTGCATTGCCTTGGTACATTATGACACGTGGGACCGCATGACAGGCCATGCTCCCCCGCCGATCGCTCGGTAAAATCACCTCATTTTTACTATACTTCCTCCAGATTGGCTTACTACATGGCATGTTCGTCGTTCTAGGTTGATAATTTAACTGGCTATATATATATGTGTGTGATGAACAGTATGCTATCCTTTTAAAAAATGTATACTTTTGTATAGTAGTACTATCGATGGATTGCGCCATGGAGCAAAAATTGAAATTTTAAAAAAGGTGGTACGTATAGAGAGCGCTCGTCGCCAAATATGCATATAGTACTATTAAAAAAGCTAGTACGTGCTTAATTGGGGTAGTAAATTCTATTAAAGAAATACTAGTACTAGTATGTACATACTGAAGAGTTAAAGTAACCAGAAGAAACATAACATAGTTCTGCTGGGGGCTCAGCACAACACACTCCTCAAATTAAACTGAGCACACCTGAAATTAAACCATGCAACTAATCCGGTAGACACTGCAATAGAAGTTTAGACCCGCCATGAGCAACGTCACTGCCACCTTAGTCGGAGTCCTCGTCCACGTCCTCGACTTCGTCCTTGTCCCTCTTCCTCTTGGCCGATACTTCTTTTCTTGAACCGCCAACTTGGCAGTTGCTCTTCATCCAACCCTTGTAGATATTGAAACAAAGGTAGCCATCCATTGCTGCGTAGTGGATGTGTTCTATATCTAGTACATTCCACTGCCATGCATGATGATGAAACTTGTAATGAGGTTTCTCCAGTTTACAGTAGGAAGGATGTACCATGGATCCTGCCAGGGTCAGCATTGAGGGCTGACGAGAGGGCACCAACCGATTCTTCTAGAGGTCGAAGGTGTTGCCTACTACGATGCCTATCGGACGCAGGACTTCTTTGTAGTTCTTAAAGCCTACAGTAATGAATTTTACTGTTTTGTCCTCGAGGAAGTTCCTAAAATCCTGGCACTCAACGTCGGCATGGCATATGTGGTAGACCAAGCAAACATTATGTACGCAAACCGGGATCACGGCGGGCTTCTTCCTCTCTTCGTCCTTTAGATCCTTCTCTCGTCCCACGAAAGTGGTGTAATCAACATCTAGCCCAGCGACCCACTCGTCATGTGAGTTTTCGAACATGCGTCTGAAGCGAGAAACGCATCCTTTCACCGTCGTGGAAGTACGGGTGTAGATGACGTTGAACTCATCGCCGGTGATGGTTCTAACCTTGTACTCTCCGCCGATCGGGGAGATTTGGGACGCCATGGATTTGGGAGGAGGTTTAGGATTAGTGGAACTGCCGTAATGTGAATGGACGGGACGACTAGGAGCGAACCGCCGTAGTATTAAAGGACGTGCGGGGACGAGTAGGAGCGAACTGCCAGCGTGCGAACGGCAGGGTAGTGGCTTTCCATTCTCCCATGATACGGGCTTCCGAGAGCCCTTGGATCTGAGATTGAACGGTTGCATGGCGTGATTCTAGACCTATGGGTGAATATCCTATCCTGGAGGGTTATTCTACAAATTTTCAGCAACTTAGCATGCGACCGTTTGATCTCAGATCCAAGGTCTGCCAGCAGCCCGTATCATGGTCGCGCCTACCACGACCGTCGCATCGCTCGCGTGTTTGTGCCCTTGGAGATTTAACACGGTGCGTTAGGCTATTTGATGTTGGCATGTGACACATAGTCATCACTTAGTCACTCATACTACAACAAGGTTGGCTATAAGGTTGGCTATAAGTGTTTTTTACTCCACTCTATCGCTTTCTTCGTACTCCCTCCGTCGCATAATATAAGAACGTTTTTGGCACTAGCTAGTGTTGTGTGAAAAATGTTCTTATATAATGGGACACATGGAGTACTAGTATTTGTTGCATTTGTCAAGGAGTGACCTCTTCCAATGAAATGGTGTTGCTAAGTTTGCTTCATTTCATTAGGTATATACTCAAAATTGTCTTTTCACCTAGGTACACGCGCTTAGCACCGTTTCTTCCTTGGGTCACCAAACTAGTCTCTCTCTTCTTGATTAACTTGCCACATCAGACTTTATGCCTATGTGGCAAGCTTAAGCACCTGTAGGAGCAAGTAAGTACAATAGTGCGCTTTACATGGCATTTTTGCATATGTGGAGGAAAGAGAGGCAAGGAAAAAGTGGAGAAGTGGGCTCTCATGCAAGAGCCAGCCTCTACTACATGGTGGAGCATTGGGAGAGGCACCTGTATGGAGGTGGTCATGAATCAGGAGACTCACGCCGGTCGTAGTGTCGCAGTAAAAATGATAATGGCAAATCAAATCACAGGGCCCCACCTGTCCAGTAGTAACTCGCTATCAAATCACACAACCCTGCATTTGCAGGAGCCTACTCCCTTGTCTTCTCGCATCTCTGTCGAACCGACTAGGCGGAACTGTCCCGCCGCCTACCGAGGCATTAATTTCGTCGGGTGAGCAATGAGACGTCAGATGACAACTTTGCACAGTACGTTGAGTGGTCGAATTAATTTCGTAGTTTGCACGGTACGCTCATTTTTCTCAAGAAGTTATGTTTACTGAGGCATTAATTAGAACGAATGCATGAATGACCACTAAATTTCCATGAACTTGTACATGCATTGGTTAGTTTCCTCTTGACACGGCTTGCGTCGGGTGATCTAACGCACCTCGAAATCGAACATGTAATGGTACTACTACTAGTATATTAGAATTCAGACTAATCAAACGGAAAAATGAATGTTATTTAGATGAGCCCTATAAATCCTAGTGGGTACGTACTCCGTAAAAAAAGATTTTTCCAAAACTAAGTCACTCCCTTTCATGAATTCTGTAGTATACTCCTCCGTCGACGCTCCCTTTCATGAATTCTGTACTTCCTGTCGCCGACATGTGGGACATATAGCAACTGGGTCAACGTGTCAAGCACCAAATAACAGTGCAGAACAGCATGGGGGACGCACCCCAGTCGTACTGGCCCAGTAGTAGTAATGAGCAATGAGACGTCAAATCACAATGCCGCACCATCCAAGATGGACGAAGCAACCATTATTTCACACTTCGGTTTGACATCATCTCAAACCACGTACTAGTGTTGCTTCTGCCTTAAGAGGGACACGCGCATCGCCTTGGTACATCATGACACGTGGGACCGCATGACAGGCCATGCTCCCCCACTGATCGCTCGGTAAAATCACCTCATTTTTACTATACTTCCTCCAGATCGGTTTACTACATGGCATGCACGTCATTCTAGGTTGAGAATTTAACTGGCTATATATATGTATGTGTGTGTGCGATGAACAGTACGCTAGCCTTTTAAAAAATGTATACTTTTGTACAGTAGTACTATCGATGGATTGCGCCATGGAGCAAAAATTGAAATTTTAAAAAAAGGTGGTACATATAGAGAGCGCTCGTCGCCAAATATGCATATAGTACTATTAAAAAAGCTAGTACGTGCTTAATTGGGGTTGTAAATTCTATTAAAGAAATACTACTACTAGTATGTACATACTGAAGAGTTAAAGTAACCGGAAGAAACATAACATAGTTCTGCTGGGGGCTCAGCACAACACACTCCTCAAATTAAACTGAGTACACCTGAAATTAAACTATGTAACTAATCCGGTAGACATTGCAATAGAAGTTTAGAACCGCCATGACCAACGATACTGCCACCTTACTCGGAGTCCTCGTCCACGTCCTCGACTTCGTCCTTGTCCCTCTTCCTCTTGGTCGATACTTCTTTGCTTGAACCGCCAACTTGGCAGTTGCTCTTCATCCAACCCTTGTAGATATTGAAATAAAGGTAGCCATCCATTGCAGCATAGTGGATGTGGTCTATATCTAGTACATTCCGCTGCCATGCATGACGATTAAACGTGTAATGAGGTTTCTCCAGTTTACGGTAGGAAGGATGAACCATGCCTCCTGCCAGGGTCAGCATTGAGGGCTGACGAGAGGGCACCAGCTGATTCTTCTGGAGGTCGAAGGGGTTGCCTACAATGAGGCCTATCCGATGCAGGACTTCTTTGTCGTTCTTAAAGTCTATATTAACGAATTTGACTGTTTTGTCCTCGAGGAAGTTCCTAAAATCCTGGCACTTAACGTCGGCATGGCATATGTGGTAGACCAAGCAGACGTCATGTACGCAAACCTGGATCACGGCGGGCTTCTTCCTCTCTTCGTTCTTTAGATCCTTCTCTCGTCCCACGACAGTGGTGTAATCAACATCTAGCCAAGTGACCCACTCATCATGTGAGTTTTCGAACATGCGTCTGAAGCGAGAAAGGCATCCATTCACCGTCGCGGAAGTACGGGTGTAGATGACGTCGAACTCATCGCCGATGATGGTTCTAACCTTGTACTCACTGCCGATCGGGGAGATTTGGGACACCATGGATTTGGGAGGAGGGTTAGGATTAGTGGAACTGCCGTAATGTGAATGGACGGGACGACTAGGAGCGAACCGCCGTAGTATTAAAGGACGTGCGGGGACGAGTAGGAGCGAACTGCCAGCGTGCGAACGGCAGGGTAGTGGCTTTCCATTCTCCCATGATATGGGCTTCCGAGAGCCCTTGGATCTAAGATAGAACGGTTGCATGGCGTGATTCTATACCTATGGGTGAATATCCTATCTTGGAGGGTTATTCTACAAATTTTCAGCAACTTAGCATGCGACCGTTCGATCTCAGATCCAAGGGCTGCCAGTGGCCCGTATCATGGTCGCGCCTACCACGACCGTCGCGTCGCTCGCGTGGTCGTGCCCTTGGAGATTTAACACGGTGCGTTAGGCTATCTAATGTTGGCATGTCACACATAGTCATCACTTAGTCACTTATACTACAACAAGGTTGGCTATAAGGTTGGCTATAAGTGTTTTTTAATCCTCTCTATCTCTTTCTTCGTACTCCCTCCGTCGCATAATATAAGAACGTTTTTGACACTAGCTAGTGTTGTGTCAAAAACGTTCTTATATAATGGGACACGGGGAGTACTAGTATTTATTGCATTGGCCAAGGAGTGACCTCTTCCAATGAAATGGTGTTGCTAAGTTTGCTTCATTTCATTAGCTATAGACTCAAAATTGTCTTTTCACCTAGGTACACGCGCTTAGCACCGTTTCTTCCCTGGGTCACCAAACTAGTCTCTCTCTTCTTGATTAACTTGCCACATCAGACTTTACGCCTATGTGGCAAGCTTAAGCACCTGTAGGAGCAAATAAGTACAATAGTGCGCTTTACATGGCATTTTTGCATATGCAGAGGAAAGAGAGGCAAGCAAAAAGTGGAGAAGTGGGCTCTCATGCAAGAGCCAGCCTCTACTACATGGTGGAGCATTGGGAGAGGCACCTGTATGGAGGTGGTCAGGAATCAGGAGACTCACGCCGGTCGTAGCGTCATAGTAAAAATGATAATGGCAAATCAAATCACGGGGCCCCACCTGTCCAGCAGTAACTCGCTATCAAATCACACAACCCTATGTTTGCAGCAGCCTACTCCCTCGTCTTCTCGCATCTCTGTCGAACCGACTAGGCGGAACTGTCCCGCCGGCTACCGAGGCATTAATTTCGTCAGGTGAGCAATGAGACGTCAGATGAAAACTTTGCACAGTACGTTGAGTGGTCGAATTAATTTCGTAGTTTGCACAGTACGCTCATTTTTCTCAAGAAGTTATGTTTACTAAGGCATTAATTAGAACGAATGCATGAATGACCACTAAATTTCCATGAACTTGTACATGCATTGGTTAGTTTCCTCTTGACACTGCTTGCGTCGGGTGATCTCACGCACCTCGAAATCCAACATGTAATGGTACTACTACTAGTATATTAGAATTGAGACTTATCAAACGGAAAAACGAATGTTTTTTAGATGAGCCCTATAAATCCTAGTGTGTACGTACTATGTAAAAAGTCACCCCCTTTCATGAATTTTGTAGTATACTCCTCCGTCGATGCTCCCTTTCATGAATTCTGTACTTCCTGTCGCCGACATGTGGGACATATAGCAACCGGGTCAACGTGTCAAGCACCAAATAACAGTGCAGAACAGAAGTGGGGACGCACCCCACTCGTACCGGCATAGTAGTAGTAATGAGCAATGAGACGTCAAATCACAATGCCGCACCTTGCCAGACAGACGAAGCAACCATTATTTCACACTTCGGTTCGACATCATCTCAAACCACGTACTAGTATTGCTTCTGCCTTAAGAGGGACACGCGCATCGCCTTGGTACATCATGACACATGGGACCGCATGACAGGCCATGCTCCCCCGCCGATCGCTCGGTAAAATCACCTCATTTTTACTATACTTCCTCCAGATCGGTTTACTACATGGCATGCACGTCGTTCTAGGTTGAGAATTTAACTGGCTACATATATATATATATATATATATATATATATATATATATATATATATATGATGAACAGTAAGCTAGCCTTTTAAAAAATGTATACTTTTGTACAGTAGTACTATCGATGGATTGCTCCATGGAGCAAAAGTTGTAATTTAAGAAAAAGGTGGTACATATAGAGAGCGCTCGTCGCCAAATATGCATATAGTACTATTAAAAAGCTAGTACATGCTTAATTGGGGTGCTAAATTCTATTAAAGAAATACTAGTACTAGTATGTACATACTAAATATTTAAAGTAACAAGAAGAAACATAACATAGTTCTGCTGGGGGCTCAACACAACACACTCCTCAAATTAAACTGAGCACACCTGAAATTAAACTATGCAACTAATCCGGTAGACACTGCAATAGAAGTTTAGAACTGCCATGAGCAATGACACTGCCACCTTACTCGGAGTCCTCGTCCACGTCCTCGACTTCGTCCTTGTCCCTCTTCCTCTTGGTCGATACTTCTTTGCTTGAACCGCCAACTTGGCAGTTGCTCTTCATCCAACCCTTGTAGATATTGAAATAAAGGTAGCCATCCATTACAGCGTAGTGGATGTGGTCTATATCTAATACATTCCGCTGCCATGCATGACGATTAAACGTGTAATGAGGTTTCTCCAATTTACGGTAGGAAGGATGAACCATGCCTCCTGCCAGGGTCAGCATTGAGGGCTGACGAGAGGGCACCAGCTGATTCTTCTGGAGGTCAAAGGGGTTGCCTACAATGAGGCCTATCCGATGCAGGACTTCTTTGTCATTCTTAAAGTCTATATTAATGAATTTGACTGTTTTGTCCTCGAGGAAGTTCCTAAAATCCTGGCACTTAACGTCGGCATGGCATATGTGGTAGACCAAGCAGACGTCATGTACGCAAACCTGGATCACGGCGGGCTTCTTCCTCTCTTCGTTCTTTAGATCCTTCTCTCGTCCCACGACAGTGGTGTAATCAACATCTATCCAAGTGACCCACTCATCATGTGACTTTTCGAACATGCGTCTGAAGCGAGAAAGGCATCCATTCACCGTCGCGGAAGTACGGGTGTAGATGACGTCGAACTCATCGCCGGTGATGGTTCTAACCTTGTACTCACTGCCGATCGGGGAGATTTGGGACGCCATGGATTTGGGAGGAGGGTTAGGATTAGTGGAACTGCCGTAATGTGAATGGACGGGACGACTAGGAGCGAACCGCCGTAGTATTAAAGGACGTGCGGGGACGAGTAGGAGCGAACTGCCAGCGTGCGAATGGCAGGGTAGTGGCTTTCCATTCTCCCATGATATGGGCTTCCGAGAGCCCTTGGATCTAAGATTGAACGGTTGCATGGCGTGATTCTATACCTATGGGTGAATATCCCATCTTGGAGGGTTATTCTGCAAATTTTCAGCAACTTAGCATGCGACCGTTCGATCTCAGATCCAAGGGCTGCCAGCGGCCCGTATCATGGTCGCGCCTACCACGACCGTCGCGTCGCTCGCGTGGTCGTGCCCTTGGAGATTTAACATGGTGCGTTAGGCTATCTAATGTTGGCATGTCACACATAGTCATCACTTAGTCACTTATACTACAACAAGGTTGGCTATAAGGTTGGCTATAAGTGTTTTTTAATCCTCTCTATCTCTTTCTTCGTACTCCCTCCGTCGCATAATATAAGAACGTTTTTGACACTAGCTAGTGTTGTGTCAAAAACGTTCTTATATAATGGGACATGGGGAGTACTAGTATTTATTGCATTGGCCAAGGAGTGACCTCTTCCAATGAAATGGTGTTGCTAAGTTTGCTTCATTTCATTAGCTATAGACTCAAAATTGTCTTTTCACCTAGGTACACGCGCTTAGCACCGTTTCTTCCTTGGGGCACCAAACTAGTCTCTCTCTTCTTGATTAACTTGCCACATCAGACTTTACGCCTATGTGGCAAGCTTAAGCACCTGTAGGAGCAAATAAGTACAATAGTGCGCTTTACATGGCATTTTTGCATATGCAGAGGAAAGAGAGGCAAGGAAAAAGTGGAGAAGTGGGCTCTCATGCAAGAGCCAGCCTCTACTACATGGTGGAGCATTGGGAGAGGCACCTGTATGGAGGTGGTCAGGAATCAGGAGACTCACGCCGGTCGTAGCGTCGCAGTAAAAATGATAATGGCAAGTCAAATCACGGGGCCCCACCTGTCCAGCAGTAACTCGCTATCAAATCACACAACCCTACGTTTGCAGCAGCCTACTCCCTCGTCTTCTCGCATCTCTGTCGAACCGACTAGGCGGAACTGTCCCGCCGCCTACCGAGGCATTAATTTCGTCAGGTGAGCAATGAGACGTTAGATGAAAACTTTGCACAGTACGTTGAGTGGTCGAATTAATTTCGTAGTTTGCACAGTACGCTCATTTTTCTCAAGAAGTTATGTTTACTAAGGCATTAATTAGAACAAATGCATGAATGACCACTAAATTTCCATGAACTTGTACATGCATTGGTTAGTTTCCTCTTGACACTGCTTGCGTCGGGTGATCTAACGCACCTCGAAATCCAACATGTAATGGTACTACTACTAGTATATTAGAATTGAGACTTATCAAACGGAAAAACGAATGTTTTTTAGATGAGCCCTATAAATCCTAGTGTGTACGTACTATTAAAAACAGATTTTTCCAAAACTAAGTCACCCCCTTTCATGAATTTTGTAGTATACTCCTCCGTCGACGCTCCCTTTCATGAATTCTGTACTTCCTGTCGCCGACATGTGGGACATATAGCAACCGGGTCAACGTGTCAACCACCAAATAACAGTGCAGAACAGAAGGGGCGACGCACCCCACTCGTACCGGCATAGTAGTAGTAATGAGCAATGAGACGTCAAATCACAATGCCGCACCTTGCCAGACGGACGAAGCAACCATTATTTCACACTTCGGTTCGACATCATCTCAAACCACGTACTAGTATTGCTTCTGCCTTAAGAGGGACACGCGCATCGCCTTGGTACATCATGACACATGGGACCGCATGACAGGCCATGCTCCCCCGCCGATCGCTCGGTAAAATCACCTCATTTTTACTAAACTTCCTCCAGATCGGTTTACTACATGGCATGCACGTCGTTCTAGGTTGAGAATTTAACTGGCTACATATATATATATATATATATGATGAACAGTAAGCTAGCCTTCTAAAAAATGTATACTTTTGTACAGTAGTACTATCGATGGATTGCTCCATGGAGCAAAAATTGAAATTTAAGAAAAAGGTGGTACATATAGAGAGCGCTCGTCGCCAAATATGCATATAGTACTATTAAAAAGCTAGTACATGCTTAATTGGGGTGCTAAATTCTATTAAAGAAATACTAGTACTAGTATGTACATACTAAATATTTAAAGTAACAAGAAGAAACATAACATAGTTCTGCTGGGGGCTCAACACAACACACTCCTCAAATTAAACTGAGCACACCTGAAATTAAACTATGCAACTAATCCGGTTGACACTGCAATAGAAGTTTAGAACTGCCATGAGCAATGACACTGCCACCTTACTCGGAGTCCTCGTCCACGTCCTCGACTTCGTCCTTGTCCCTCTTCCTCTTGGCCGATACTTCTTTGCTTGAATCGCCAACTTGGCCGTTGCTCTTCATCCAACCCTTGTAGATATTGAAACAAAGGTAGCCATCCATTGCAGCATAGTGGATGTCGTCTATATCTGGTACATTCCGCTGCAATGCATGACGATGAAACGTGTAATGAGGTTTCTCCAGTTTATGGTAGGAAGGATGAACCATGGCTCCTGCCAGGGTCAGCATTGAAGGCTGACGAGAGGGCACCAGCCGATTCTTCTGGAGGTCGAAGGGGTTGCCTACAACGAGGCCTATCCGACGCAAGACTTCTTTGTCGTTCTTAAAGTCTACAGTAATGAATTTGCCTGTTTTTGTCCTCGAGGAAGTTCCTAAAATCCTGGCACTTAACATCGGCATGGCATATGTGGTAGACCAAGCAAACGTTATGTACGCAAACCTGGATCACGGCGGGCTTCTTCCTCTCTTCGTCCTTTAGATCCTTCTCTCGTCCCACGACAGTGGTGTCATCAACATCTAGCCCATCGACCCACTAATCATGTGAGTTTTCAAACATGCGTCTGAAGCGACAAAGGCATCCTTTCACCGCCACGGAAGTACGGGTGTAGATGACGTCGAACTCATCGCCGGTGATGGTGCTAACCTTGTACTCACCGCCGATCGGGGAGATTTGGGACGCCATGGATTTGGGAGGAGGGTTAGGATTAGTGGAACTGCAGTAATGTAAATGGACGGGATGACTAGGAGCGAACCGCCGTAGTATTAAAGGACGTGCGGGGACGAGTAGGAGCGAACTGCCAGCGTGCGAACGGCAGGGTAGTGGCTTTCCATTCTCCCATGATACGGGCTTATGAGAGCCCTTGGATCTGAGATTGAACGGTTGCATGGCGTGATTCTAGACCTATGGGTGAATATCCTATCCTGGAGGGTTATTCTGCAAATTTTCAGCAACTTATCATGCGACCATTTGATCTCAGATGTTGGCATGTCACACATAGTCATCACTTAGTCACTCATACTACAACAAGGTTGGCTATAAGGTTGGCTATAACTGTTTTTTACTCCCCTCTATCTCTTTC
Source organism: Triticum aestivum (assembly GCF_018294505.1). Lineage (NCBI taxonomy): Eukaryota > Viridiplantae > Streptophyta > Magnoliopsida > Poales > Poaceae > Triticum > Triticum aestivum. The sequence continues at coordinate 40,149,156 of NC_057807.1, forward strand.
TTCGTACTCGCTCTGTCGCATAATATAAGAACGTTTTTTACAGTAGCTAGTGTTGTGTCAAAAACGTTCTTATATAATGGGACACAAGGAGTACTAGTATTTATTGCATTTGCCAAGGAGTGACCACTTCCAATGAAATGGTGTTGCTAAGTTTGCTTCATTTCATTAGCTATAGATTCAAAATTATCTTTTCACGTAGGTACACGTACGCGCTTAGCACCGTTTCTTCCTTGGGTCACCAAACTAGTCTCTGTCTTCTTGATTAACTTGCCACATCAGGCTTTATGCCTATGTGGCAAGCTTAAGCACCTGTAGGAGCAAGTAAGTACAATAGTGCGCTTTACATGGCATTTTTGCATATGTGGAGGAAAGAGAGGCAAGGAAAAAGTGGAGAAGTGGGCTCTCATGCAAGAGCCAGCCTCTACTACATGGTGGAGCATTGGGAGAGGCACCTGTATGGAGGTGGTCATGAATCAGGAGACTCACGCCGGTCGTAGTGTCGCAGTAAAAATGATAATGGCAAATCAAATCACAGGGCCCCACCTGTCCAGTAGTAACTCGCTATCAAATCACACAGCCCTACATTTGCAGGAGCCTACTCCCTTGTCTTCTCGCATCTCTGTCGAACCTACTAGGTGGAACTGTCCCGCCGCCTACCGGGCAGTAAAAGCCCCGCCCTCGACTTTTAAATAGTATACAAATACTAATTTTGTATCCATGGATTGCGCCCGTGCCATGGAGCAAAGCGTCTAGAAAACGACGGTACACTTGTATGGAGTATACAGCATGCCCGTCGTGTTCGCGCCACACCCCTGACGATCGGTCGGTCTACCACGCTGCTCTCCGAATGGAACGCGCGTCATATTGCGTTTGCACACACATGTGGGGCGGCAATTGAGAACCGACCATAGGCACACTCCCCGGCCCCGCAAGTCGGGTGACTTAATAGAAGAAGGAGACGAGCGATAGTACTAGAGAAGTGTTGTACTACGTTGGTGCCTCGACGATCCCTGCAAGACACAGAAGATCAGTTCGTCCATGCATGTGACCAGACTCCAGCAGACGCCTGGATTGGCTATCGTCTACATATCGTGCAAGATGTGTTGTACATGGCTGTAGTTGTGGTGAGAAATCTAAAAAAAGGTTTCTTGTCATCTCACAAAATTATGTGTCATGTGCTTCGGATCACTGCGAGGGTTAAATAGCGACAACTGAGTTGGGCTAGTCATTGGGGGCACATGCACGAACAGTGACTACTCGGCTGCCATCTGGGTCAAGCCGGCTATGTTAATTAGGACATCTATCGACGGACCCCTTTTCTACGAGTTTATCTTTAATTTGAGCTTTTCTCATCGTCTAGTTTGTCCATCGGGATTTATGTTGTCTCCTTTGGGCAGTGAGGTTATGATTTCCTGTCATGTGGCATTTTTCGTGTTATATGTTATAATCCAGTGCTTCAGATCAAAATGACAACAACTGCGCCTCCGGGCCACGTGCATGAAGACTTCTCGACAGTCATTGACGAGGTCAAGCCGGCTCCGGTAGACAAAAGAAAACTTAGTACTACTCCACTATATAGGCAGGAGCCTCCGCGCTTGCTTGCTAGTGTTGCTCTCTTCACACTGTCTCGGCCTCTCCAGATCTAAACACGACAGTGGTGGCCACACTCTCTCTCTCTCTCTCTGCTCACCGCTGGTCACAGATCCAGTCAACTCCTCTCCGCCGGGGAAGGTGAGAAGGTGCAACGTTCACGCGGTCATCGTCGACGACGGCTCTTACCCACTGCTGGGCGCGTCCCGATCAGCCTGCCTTGCCGTTCTCTCCCAAGCACCGCTGGCGAGGGAGGGACTCTGACACCTTCTTCCTCGTTGTCGTAGTGTGGGCAGATCCGGCCTCCCGCCGCCCACCTAGCGACATCCCGGCGACCATCAGGTATAACTTCCTTCGAAACCGGCCTTGCTCTACTTCCCGAGCTCCTGACGTCCCTGCATTTGTAACTTTTACTATTTCTCAGGGGCCCTCGTAGATAGGATCGATTGGCTGTTCGAAAACCACCTAATTTTTTTACATTTAAGAGGTACAAATAGTTCATGCACTCGAATCTAGTACTACTTGGTTCAAACCAGGAAGAAAGGGGGTGGGGGTGGGGGAGGATTTGTTACCTGAATCTAGAACTTGGTCGAAAGAGGAAACAATGGGGGCGAAAAGTAGCAGAGACTGGCTATCCAACTGGTCTCTAGGTCTAATAGGGAAATAAAGGGAAACGCAGTACAAACTCAATATAAACCCGATCTATTGGTTGAAAAAGGAAAGGAAGTGGGGTATGGCGGACAAGTCAACATAGCAAGTCCAACACTAGATTTGCTAGCCTCACACAATATAAGGTGGCTATAGCAAACAAAAATGGGACCAACCCAGAAATCCTGTTCTGATGTTTGTTGGCCCGAGCCACTCTTATGTAATGCCACTGGTAAAATGTAGCAGTCGCACTATTAGAAGTAAGGACACGTAAAACCAATGTTGTTTTCAATGTAATGCCTCCAGTAATATGAATCAATGGCACTTCTTTACATGTCCTGCTAAAATTTCCCATTAAGTTAAGTTGGTTCTTTTTGTTAGAAATGCAATTGTCCTGGTCTGCCTACTCTCCCGTGCCCAAAGTAATGTCGTATTTAATGGTTGTCATAGTTAATCCTAATGCCCACACTAATAGCTATCAATGCCACTTCTTTAGAAATTGCTACTGTCCTTGTAGGATAGCCATTCAGATAAGGAACATGCTTCTTTTCGTTTGATGCATGTTTCATCACTTGTTAGTCACTCTCCTTTCCACCTTTTTCGTGCAAACAGAGATATACATTTCACGCTCGATCTTAGTTGAACTACACAAATGATATCCAAATTATAGTTATTGCAACTAATGAAGAAGAAGCTCTATGGGTTTTGTTTTCTGATGGAAAGGGAACCGGAGCTGGAGCCCTTTTCTTTAATTTTTTTGAAGAAGAAGCTGCTAGCTCACGGGACATTGCTTCATTTTAGGTGAACTACACCAAAAGGTCACATGAATTGAATCATCCATGTTGGTTACTGAAAGAGCCAGCTTCAGCATCCCAGTCTAAGCACCCCCGGCCTCCATCCTTGCGACGCACGGTACACCTCGTTTTCCACCTGCTCGACCCTAGTGTCACTGATAAAATGAAGTAATAATACAGTTACAATAGAGCGAGTGTCATCTCTATCATTTCATTTCCAATGTAGATAAAGAAAGTGCTTCTCTTTGTTAAAGTATGTTTCATCAACTAGTCCCATTGTTAATGTTTAAGCATTTCTGCAAACTGGGGTGCTTAATTTTAGTTGATATGTACAAAAATAGAGATTTGAATGTCTCAAGGTGCATCCTTGTACTACTGCTGTACACTGATGTTTATCACTGGCAGAAGGTGTATCTGGGAGACTTGGGACGATGTCCAGTATGAGACGTACCATATGAGGCGTCGCAGGGCCCATCTCGCCCTCGCAGCATGGCATACTATGATACTATCGCAATATTTTCTTCTATTTATTTTGTGTGTTTCATCAACTAGTACCACTATAATGTAATCATGCTTTTTCATTATCTATGCAAATAGGGTTATTCAGCTGCATTTTGGTGGAACTGCACAAATGTACGTATCGAACCGACATATATGCAGAGTGCGAGGTGTGCCAAGTAAAAATTACCGACACCAACCATGTTGCATGCACGCATTGGCATCCACCACTACCAGTGGGATGTGTGGCACTCTCTGTGGATGGATCTTTCTCAGCAGCAAATCCTCTAACCAAATACTAGTAGCTTATATTGGCATTTTTCTAGGGAGTACTCTTCTCTGAAAGAAGCACCAATCTATTTTTCTTTATTTGTACAGTGTGTCACAACTTTGACCCAAAGGTCTAGAGCTATTTTAGGGTGATTGGCGTAGTACTTGGAGACTGATTGTAAGCATGATTTTCATTAGCTGTCACACTGATTGTAAGCATGAGCAGGTGGAAGATTAGGTTAGTGTGAAGCTTACCTTAAACCCTACCGCCATCGTTCAAACGAGGCGAGCATCGAGGGAACCGTGGAGAACAATGGGGAAGCGACGTCGCGCCATCCGGACTTCTCTTGCGGTGGGAGAACGAATACTCCTGTGGCTCCGGCTGGCTCTGCACCCTCACGAATGACACACTATACTCCATCGATTCGTTATCCTCTGGGTGCTCGACCTTCGACCTGTACGCCCACCACCTCCGCCTGGCTGTCGCCTCGGGCGAATCTGTCTGCTCCATCGCCCATAGGAGACACTCGGAGGACTGCGGCGTGACTGCCGCCGAGGCGTACATGTACATCACCGCCCTCATCGCCGCCGTCTTGCTCTTTCACATACATTGCCACATGGCCCACACCGTCCTCGAAATCTCCCACTCATTGTCAAACGACCTAAGGATCTCCTTCAACCTGGCTAACTTTGCCTGATCGCCGCCGGCGATCTGCCTGATTCACTGCTGCATCCTCTCCATAGATGTCGTTCTGAGTGGTCCAGTGCTAGCTTTGGAAGATGGGAGGAGAGACGGTGGTCTTTCAATAGAGAAGAGGGAGAGGAGAGGAGGTGGTTTTTGATTGGAGATGATGGAGAGGAGAGGAGGTGGTTTTGCAATGGAGAGAAGATCAGAAGAGGGAGAGGCGAGACGGTGGTTTTGAAATGGAGATCATGGAGAGGAGAGGAGGTGGTTTTGGAATGGAGATGATAGAGAGGAGAGGAGGTGGTTTTGCAATGGCGAAGATCAGAAGAGAGAGAGGCGAGACGGTGGTTTTGGAATGGAGATGATGGAGAGGAGAGGAGGTGGTTTTGCAATGGAGAAGAGGGAGAGGAGCGTGCTGCAGCGATTTAGAATTGGGCCAGAGGGCCAGCGCGCTATGACTGTATCAAAATCAAAATCAATTTACCCTTCAATTAAGAATGCGACCCCACATTAACTAGTCTCCCTTTTATTCTGGGTCATAATTGACCATGATTTTCGCACATAAAATATATGTTATACATTGTAAAAATTATATAATTTGACAGTACATTCAGATATGAACCAAACGATACAATTTTTGGTGACATGCATTCAAATTTTGGTTGTCACATATAGTACATGGTCAAACTTTGACCCAAAATACGCAAAACAACAAAAAAATACTTCCAAGACCAGTGCCGCTCTTCCGCTCTTCTCCTCTTAAACCATCGCCGCTCCTCTCCCGTTCCAATCTAAATCTAGTGCCGCTCCTATCCTCTCCCATTTCAAAACCACCGCCCCTCCTCTCCTATTCCAGTCCAAAACCAGCATAGCTCGTCTCCCGTTCTAATCGAAAACCAGCGCTGCTCCTCTCCTCTTTCATTCAAAAACCACCGCCGGCGACTGAAGGTGCTGTGGAGAAGTAGGTTGATGGAGGAGTACAACTGATACGTGAGGATCGCTAACAGCGACGCTGTGAAGCTAGCTAGGATGTTGGAGATACAGTATTGGTTTGACAACAAGGACCAACTATCGGCGACGGCGATATCCATGGCCAAATATCTACAACAGCTCCTCTAGGCCATGGAGAAAACCGATTCACCAAATCCGATCGTGAGGGAGCGATGGTGGGAGTATTGATCCCAGATGGAGCATCCACCAGATATTGAAGGATCGAGCATCTATAGTCTTCGTCGACCGAACCTAACTACAAGAGGAGAAAAGCAATTGGCCCGACGACGCTTCCCTGCCATCGTCTCCCTCGCCATTCACATCGTCTCACGGGGCGACTGTCTGCCACTGAGGAATAGGAGGGGCTGCCCCTCACCCCATATCCCAATAGTCGGGCAGGTTGTGAATTTTCAGGAGGAGCTTAGGGTTGTTAGTATTTGCAGGTTGTGAGTTGTGTTTTGTGTTGTTTATTTTGAGAGTAATTTCAGATATGAATGTCTTTTGAATTTCAGATTTGCAGTATTGAGCATAAGAAGAATTTTATGAATTCTTGAGATCTATTTTTAGCACTTAAAAAAATGTAGTTTCATAGGAGTATAAAAGTGCAAACGAGAAGAAACTACAAGTTTTAGTTTCAGATAAGAAACTGCAAGTTCAATTTCAGATAAGAAACTGCAACTTTCAGAGGCAGAGCATTTATATTAACACGGCCTTTTCAAAGAGGGTAAACATCATGTTGGAAGTTTTATTCATGGTTGAAAATGCAACTACCAGCTAGTTAACATCATGCTGATAACCATTCATGCATAGCACAGCTTCATATGATGCACAGTCAAAATGCCCACACAATGTCGAGTGTGCGAAACACAGAGAAAACGAGGGACGATGTTTTGGCAAGTCTTGGACGTGGTTTTGGGCTGCCTCGTCTAGGCTTTCATTTTTAACATGCGCATCCCACAACCTCGGATGTGAGGGCCTGTTTGTATTTTCTTAGGGCCGTCATGTATCGACCGGCCTATGGACCTCCCATCCGAGGTTTTATTTTTGGCAGCCCAATTTATGTATTTTTTTGAAGAAAACGCAGAGGTCTGTTCTATTTTTCTATATAAGAATAGGAACGCCACGTACAACTTATGTTTCCCTTCTAACTAGATTATATATATTTAAATTATTTTCTATGTTAGTATATATTATTTTTATTGTCATCATATATTTAATAGATACTTACATATGTAAGAAAACAATATCGAACATCTTATTAACTTATAAAAACAATTTCTTAACAAATAAAATCCTGGATTGTTTTGGCACAAAAATCCTAGTGATTGTGTACAAAAGCTTGGTAAGATTAAAGGACGAATGTAATAATATCACTTAGTATTTAAATATATTTATAACAAAATGCTCAGCCCTTTTTATTTTTTGATAACATTGCTGGCCCAACCCAACATTATAATTAGAACCAGCCAAGCAAAATTGTGTATCTAGATAAAGTGCAAATGGCCTGTAATTTTTTAGGAACTAAAATAAATGGGCCGCACGGACGCTACATTAATTGTTCACCCAGCCCAGCTAATGGTTGTAATTCAAAAAAAATGATCAAATTGACTGTAAATTCTACCGCGCAAAAAAAAGTCTGTAAGTTCTGAAAAGATGGTTTGAATATGTGCCACATTTTTGGAGGCTGAAATGTGGGCTAATAGGTCGAAGCCAACACAAGTCGTTGTCAATTTAGTCAACAAATGATTCTGACATGTTAGCCGTTGGATTTACATCCAACGACCGGCATCCATCTTCAATCTCTCGTCTTCTTCCTCCAGCGCCGCCGGGACCACCTCCCGCCTCCTGCTGCTAGCAGCTCTGCTTAGCACGCTTCGCTATGAAGTGCTACTCCACCGTTGGCTAGACCATCCCTCCACCCCTCCACACCTCCTGTTCTTCTCCACCGTCTGCCGAACCACACCGCACTAGAACCAGTTAACCCTCGTACACCTCTCCATCTGCGACTCTACTCCCGCGTCTTCCCATCTCTGGCTCGTTGCTTTCCGGGGCCCCGCCGTCGTCCACCACCTTGGATGCGCTCAGCGCGGCATGGTCAACATGGTCAACGAATGACACCATCGGAAGTAGACTATGCGTGCAGAGGTTGATAGTTGGGTCCACGGCCGCACACAAGGAAATGCCTCCTTATTACGTGCAAAATAATGATTCCTCCACCTGACATTTGGGATCCACCAGAAGGGCCTCTGTATTTCGCAAAAAAACGTGCCCCCCGCTGACTTGTCGGACCCACCAGCTATCTTCGCAGGCAAGGAAGTGCCGCCTTATTACGCAAAAAAATGAATACTCCCCCTACCAGTTGGAACCCAGCATACTTGTGGTCCTACCAAGTTGATGAGGACGGAGGGCTTTGTCAACTTAGTCAATATGAACGATTCTAGTTCCTGTTACCGTACGATGTTCATCCAACGGTTGTAGTGCTTCTTCAACCTCTGGTCATCTTGCTCCAGCCACCCAAACCAGCGCCAGTCGTGCTGCGTGCTCCTGCCTCCCGTGGCCAGCTGTGATGCCGCGGAGGCCTCACCGCCGCCTACTACTCCTACCGCTGGCCAGGCCATCCCTCTACTCACCCACACCCCCTGTTATTCTGCGGCGACAGCAGCCTCACACCGCAGCCGAACCAGTGAACCCTCGTACTCCTCTTCGTGTGGGCATCCACTGTTGCGTGTTCCCCGGCTCCGAGTCGTCCCCTTCCTAGGCCTCGCCGTCGTCCACCGCCGTGGTGCTCTCGGCACGACGTGGTCAACATGGTCAAGGAACGACTTCCATAGGACGTGGACTGTACGTGGAGAGGCTGACAGCTGGGTCCACGGCCGCAGCACGGAAGTGTCTCCTTATTACGTGAAAATAACTATTCCTCCACCTGACAACGGGGACCCACCGGACGGGACACCGTATTTCGCGAAAAAAGTTTCCACCTGACAGCTGGGACCCACCAGGTACATCTTCGCACGCAAGGAAGTGCATTCGGGCAAAAAAATATTCGCTCCCCTGACTGCTGGGACCGACCAGCTACATCTTCGCACGCAAGGAAGTGCGTCCGGGCAAAAACAAATGATTCGTCCCCTGATTGCTGGGACCCACCAGCTACATCTTCGCACGCAAAGGAAGAGCTTCCGGGCAAAAAAAAAACGATTCACCCCTCTGACAGCTGCGACCCACCAGCTACATTTTTTTCCGAAACGGACCAGCTACATCTTCGCATGCAAGGAAGTGTCTGACAGTCGGGACCAACCTGGTCGAAGCGTACGTAGCGTTGTCATTCTGGTCGCGAACGTGTACGTACATGTATACTGGTGGATGTAGAGGCGCGCACGTGTCATAGTAGAGGCGTGCATGTAGCATGTACACGTACGTACAGCGGCCAGGATGCAAGAAAGAAAATACGGCCACATATGTGTACATATGGGCGGGGTCTTGAACGCCTACTCGCGCATACGTACGGCGAGGGCTCGTGTACATAGCTGGGTCGGAACGGAGAAACAATGTCGTCGTTTTCATGGGGAGGCAACGGAATGCGTCGTGTTCATGGGGAGGCAACGGAATGCGTCGTGTTCATGGGGAGGCAACGGAATGCGTCGTGTTCATCGGGAGGCAACGAAACGCGTGGGAGCCAACCGGCTGGGTCGGAACGGAATGCGTGGTCATGTTCATCGAGAGGGCTTGGACGGAACAAGCGATGGAAACGAGGCCTGGCGTACCGCAGAATGGAGGAAACGGACATCCTACATTCGGAATGGGGTCCTATTGATCGGGAGGGGTGTGGCGTACTGCAAAACGGAGGAAACGGACCTCCAACGGTCGAAACGGGGGTCCTGTTGATCGGCAGGGGTGTGGCGTACTGCAAAACAGAGGAAACGGACCTCCTACGGTCGAAACGGAGGTCCTGTTGATCGGGAGGGGTGTGGCGTACCGCAAAACGGACGAAATGGACCTCCTATGGTCAAAATGGGGATCCTGTTCATCGGGAGGGGTGTGCGTACCGCAAAATGGTACTCCACGGGATATTGTTCATCTCCCCTGTCGACCTCCTCCAGCCTCCACGGGCTACCGTCGACCTCCTCCAGCCTCCATGGGCTCCTGTTCATCCAGCCTCCACCGCGCGCTACTCCACCGGCTACTGTTCAACCACCCCTCCACCTTCTACTGTTCATCCATCCATCTACACCGGGGGGTCCTGTTCAACCACCCCTCCACGGCCACCTCTCCACCTTCTACTGTTCATCGAGCCCTCCACACCCCGGGGTCCTGTTCATCCAGAGGCAACGCCACTACTCACTGTTCATCCAACCACCCCCCCCCCCCCCGCAACACACACTATTCATCCAATCGACCGGCTTTAGTTAGCAGCAGTAGTGAAGGAATCGCTCCATCGAGTTCAGTTAACAGCCTAGCCTACAGTGCAATCGCTCGGGTTCAGTTAGAGCCCAATGCCTCGCTCGGGGTCAGTTAGATCCAACGCCTCACACACACACACGCATACATGTATGAGAGAAAGCACATCGCTCGGCCCTCGACCTCCCACCGTAACCGGCAACTCCCCGAAATTTTCCTCCCCCTCGCTTCTACCATAGTTTTTTCTGTCATGGACAGCCCAAAGAATGTCATGCAGCTGCGTCTCTGGATCGCCCAGGACGAAAAGCCCATTTTCTATCATGTTTTTTTGCCATAGAAGTAGGAGCCCACCACATCTATGATGATATCTGGTTCTGTCACAATTATCATCATAGAAGTGTCATATGTATGACAGAAAACAATTTCGTTCAGCCCAAAATGTCACAGATGTGTCTTTTTTTGTAGTGTGCGCTTACAACTTGATGTGTTGGAGCTATGTACAGTAGCATAGGTTCGCTGATATTTGGATCTGTTAGGACTGGATTATTGGCCAATAAGGTCTTTATTTCATCGAGTCCGGCCGCGGCTGCATCAATCCACACTGAGTGTTCGGTGCACCGAAGAAGGCGGTAAAGAGGTAATGCCTTTTCTCCTAACCTGGAGATAAAGCGGCTCAAAGCAGCTACGCATCCAGCTAGTTTCTGGATGTGCTTGAGGTCTGTTGGTATAGCCAAGTGCGACAAAGCTTGGATTTTTGCCGGATTCGCTTCAATTCCTCAATTCGAAACGATGTAGCCCAGTAGTTTTCCAGAGGGGATGCCGAAAACGCATTTTTCCGGGTTCAGCTTGATGTCGTATGTTCGGAGGTTGTCGAATGTAAGCCTCAAGTCATCTATTAGGGTTTCGATGTGTCTTGTTTTTATGACTACGTCGTCCAGATATGCCTCCACAGTTTTGCCGATTTGCTTTTCCAGGCATGTTTGAATCATGCGTTGATAGGTTGCGCCGGCATTCTTCAGCCCGAAAGGCATAGTGTTGAAGCAGAAAGGGTCATATGGCGTTATGAAAGCTGTTGCAGCTTGGTCGGACTCTGCCGTCTTTATTTGATGGTATCCCGAGTATGGGTCGAGGAAACATAGCGAGTCATGTCCTGCTGTGGCGTCGATGATTTGATCAATGTTGAGGTCTTTGAAGTCGACGCACAGGCGCCAGGATTTTTCCTTCTTTGGTACCATTACTAGATTTACCAGCCAATCCGGACGCTTGATATCTCTGATGAATCCGGCCTAAAGTAGCTTGGCTAGCTCTTCCCCCATGGCTTGCCGTTTGGGCTCTGAAAACTGCCTTAGAGTCTATTTGACAGGTTTGTATCCTTTTAGTATATTGAGGCTGTGTTCGGCCAATCTGCGTGGGATGCCCGACATGTCCGATGGGTGCCAGGCGAAAATGTCCCAATTCTCACGTAAGAAAGTCTCGCAGTGCGGCGTCCATTGCGGGGCTCAACTGTGTCCCGATTGAAGCTGTCTTCGTGGGGTCCGTTGGATGAACTTGGAATTTGACTATCTCATCTGCTGGTTTAAATGAGGTGGACTTAGGTCAATTGTCGAGTATCATGTCGTCCCTGTCCACGGTGGCGTGCAGTGTTGTTAATTCTTCGGTTGCTAGGGCTTTGGATAATGCTTCCAAGGCTAGTGCTGCGGTTTTGTTTTCAACATGGAGTGTGATGTCCAAATCACTGGCTAGAGTGATGATTCCATTGGGACCGGGCATTTTAAGCTTCATGTACCCGTAATGGGGTATAGCTTGAAAGCATGCAAACGCGTCCCGCCCTAGAAGGGCGTGGTATCTCCTGCCAAAAGGAGCCACTTGGAATGTGATTTCTTCAGACCTGTAATTCTCCGGGGTGCCGAATACCACATCGAGTGTGATTTTTCCCGCACACCGTGCTTCCCGACTGGGGATAATTCCCCTGAAGGTTGTGCCGCTTTGTTCAATGCGGCTTTTATCAATTTCCATCTTCTTGAGTGTCTCTTCGTAGATAAAGTTTAATCCGCTTCCATCGTCCATGAGTACTTTAGGGAGCCGAAAGCCGTCCACTATTGGGCTAAGGACCAGAGCGGCTGGTGCCCGGACAGTCTGGAATTGAGGTTCATCACTCGCATTGAAAGTTATAGCAGTGTCGTTCCACAGATTTATTTTTGCCACATGGCAGATTCCAACGGGGCTTTGATGAGCTCGCTTGCGCCTATTGTTTGACGAGAAAGTCTCGAAGACTGTTAGTACTGTATTGTGTTCTTTGGTGGGATGTTGTTCTGCTTTATGGCTTACAAGGAGATCCTCGCCACTTTTTGCTACCTGCCGGAGTATCCAACATGCCCTAAGGCTATGGGTTGGTGTTGTGTCTGGCGAACTGTGGAGCTTACATGGCCCATTGAGCCATTCTTCCAATATGGTACCACGACCTAGGGCGGGCTTTGACTTCTCGGGGATTGGATCGGCCGACCTACGAGGGTTCGCCCGTTTAGCTCGAACAAAGGTTTTGGTGAGAGCCGGGCTATCCCAAAATTTTGTTTGGGTTTTCCAGGCGCTTTGCATTGCACAGTATTTTTGTACTATGGTTGCTAAGTAAGAAAGGTGTATTATGTCATGGCGACTTATATCAATAAGGATTCCTTTGTCCGTACAGTTTTTGCAGAAAAGTGAGACCGCGTCCTCCTCGAGATAGTCCTTGACCTTATTTAACACAAGGAGGAATCTGGCCTAGTAGCGATGTACTGTCTCATGGGGCTCTTGTCTGATATGGGAGAGACGGTTTAAGCACGGATGGGTGTCCGCGGCTGAGTCCGGATTCTAATCCTGCCTAGCGCCTAGGGGCAGGGGAGCCTCCGAGTTCGACAGCTCGGGATCCGAGATGCTGCGCAATTTTTCCGGCCGAATACCCGATCCTAAGTCCGGAATCTGGGCCATGTCTTCCCTCGAGTGGGAGTTCGGCTAAGGGAGCTTAGTGAGACAGACACGATTCGTCCTCAAAATAGAGGGGTAATCCATATGGGTTCCTCCACTACCGCTATCTCATGGGTGGCTGGCGGGGATCTAATGTTCGTTTGGTCGGGTTTAAGCCCAATCCGGTCATAGTCTGTAGCGACTCCCAAAGCGGTGATGCGATCCAAGAGCTCATTAAGGGATGAGAGTTCTATCGTATCCATCTGTTCAGCAAGCTCCGAATTGATGCGAAGGTTCTGCGTGATGACCCGAGAGGCCATCGTTGGCGCGACAGCCGATGGGGCGGCCATAATAAAGCCGCCAACGAGCCTTGCAGCAACGACACAGAGGAACTCTCAATGAAAGCACCAATGTCGGTGTCAAAACCGGCGGATCTCGGGTAGGGGGTCCCGATCTGTGCGTCTTAGGCTGATCGTAACAGGAAGCAAGGGACACAATGTTTACCCAGGTTCAGGCCCTCTCGATGGAGGTAAAACCCTACTTCCTGCTTGATTAATATTTAAGATATGAGTAGTACAAGAGTAGATCTACCACGAGATCGTAGTGGCTAAACCCTAGAAGCTAGCCTATGATGGTATGATTGTAATTGTGATCGGCCTTCTAAGGACCATCCTCTCCGGTTTATATAGACATTGGAGAGGGCTAGGGTTTACATGGAGTCAGTTACATGGAAGGAAATACAATATCTGGATCGCCAAGCTTGTCTTCCACGCAAAGGAGAGTCCCATCCGGACACGGGACGGTGTCTTGAGTCTTGTATCTTCACGCTCCAATAGTCCGGACGATGTGTATAGTCTGGCTGTCCGGATACCCCCTAATCCAGGAATCCCTCGGCAGCATCGATCTGCTTCAGTTAGCAGCAGTAGCGAAGGAATCGCTCGATCGGGTCTAGTTAACAGCCATCGATCGATCGCTCGGGTTCAGTAACGCATAGCCTACAGTGCATTCGCTTGGGTTCAGTAGGCGAACACCTCGCTCGGGTTTAGTTAGAGCCAAACGCATCGCACCCACGCGCGTGCGTGTACGCGGGAAACACGCAAACCTCCATGCATCGCTCGGCCCTGACAACCCACCATAACCGGGAACACCCCGATATTTTCCTCGCCCTCGCTTCTACCACGGTTTTTCCGTCATGGACGGCCCAAAGAATGTCATGCAGCTGCATCTTCGGCACTCCCAGGATGAAAAGCCCTTTTTCTGTCATGAGTTTTTGTCATAGAAGTAGGAGCCCACCACATCTATGATGATACCAGGTTTTGTCACAATTATCATCATAGAAGTGTCATAAGTGTGACAAAAAAATCATTCGTCCCGAAATGTCACGGACGTGTCTTTTTTGTAGTGCATACACACGCACAATCCCCATCAACCCTTTATATATACATAGACATGCCTACGTGTCTCCCGCACATACATTATCTTTAGGCCTGTCTCTCACGCATTGTCTCTAGCTCTTTTCCTAATTGATGAGTATGATTGTAGCAGAGAATTCTTTAGGATGCCCCTTCTAGTTAGATAGGATGAATAGTAATATCAGAGATAAGGGGTTACCTTAGTCCGAGGACCTAGGGTTACTAATCCTAGCCGGCTTTGTTAGTGGACACAGAGTCCTTCACGGCTCTGCTAGCTTTGTCTTGTACGACTAGTCCTCCATGGGTCTCCCTAAATGCGTCATGGGACGACCAATGTGGCGCAGGACGGAACCGAGCCAAGGGCCTCACCTTGGCCCACCGAACTTCACGCGGTGACACACCCTAAGCCCCTAGGTCTCGTTATCTTCTCACACTCACACATACCAACACAGACAGCACACAAAATATTTTCTCCCCGTGCCTCTATCCCCTCCTCTTTGCATATACACACTCGAGGGCATCTCCCGCTGTGACATCCTATTCGTCTCTCTCTCTGTCTAGACCTCTCATTTCTCGTGCTATCTCTCCCACGCCCCCGCCCCATGCCGCCGGCCCCTCTATCCGTTCCTCTCTCGAATACGTAATACATACACATATCTGTCTAGGCTCTGCCAAATACATCAACTAAACATTCACACATGTTACATCACATACCCCATTGATCCGAAAAGCCCTCTATTCACGTTTTTTCGCATACAACATTCCTTTTGAATAAAACCACACAAAGTGTGGCCAAAAAATTATATTAGAATTTATACATATATACAACATACAAAGATATATGACCGTTAATTTGCATTGCATGGTGCCCCCCAATGATATTAATTCCGCACAATGATTTTTTATATTTTTATACTATATATGAAGTTATTCATAATAAAAAGAAATGAAGTGCATCTCCCTCTCCATCGCATACACCCCCTCTACGCCGCTTTCACGTAAGCACACAAACTATCTCCAAGTCCTCTAAAATTACGCCCCAATCACATTCACACATGTTTCATCTTTCTCTCGTGATATATACAATGACGATCATTTTATTTGAAGCGAAAGCACGATACACACATTGGACTTTAGAATCGACTAACTACGGTCACCATTTGTGTTTTCTGGTTATTATGTAGTCACGGGCCCATCGTATAGCTCTTTATTTGCTGAAGACACGACTAGTTGACCAGTTAAACGCTCGACGTGGCACCTCTAGTGTTGCATCACATTAGCTCACTACCATTGGGCCCACCTGTCGGCGTGTATAAGATGGGAAAAAGATAAAAAAAATATTGGACAGTCGTTCGAAGTTATGACCGCGGGCATAGTGGACAAGGTGGCCTTGTATTTGTATGTTGAGCCGTCTGTTTTAAGACACAGGAGCCGGTGTGGTGATTATAGGCACATACACGCATGCACACAAACTGCATGCACGCAACACTCACACGAACATAGGTAGCCACGCACGTACACAACACTCACACGTACACACACAGCTATGCACACACGCAACACTCACACGCACACACACACATGCATGCATGCACACACCACACGACCAACAAACACTTTCATGCTCAAGTGCTCAACCTACACGTCCATACTCACACATCAAGCCCTGATATACACAAACACAACCAGGTGGTTCCTGCGCATGGGTTGGAGTCTTGTCGTGCCTTCGTAAATTTGTGTTTATCTGACATTTTTCCTATGTGAACTGACAAGTGGGACCCACAAGAAACATCGTCAAATTAACTAGTCAACATAGTGCCACACAAACTATTTGGCCGGTTAACATAGTGCAATCCGATGCTGAACGGTGAGAAAGTAACCGTATAATCACTGCAATACGTATATAGTGACCGTAGTGAGCGTATTCTGAAGTCCGGTGACCGTATTACGCTTTTCGCTTGGAATACACTGACTGCTCATGTATTTATCTCTTCTCTTTCTCTCTCTGTGGAGCTAGTAGGCCAACGTGCCAGTGGCACGCCACCCCATTATTGTTGTACTGATTTTGTAAGAGCGAACATGCATTCATGTCTACAATACAAACTGTAGATATGAGTTATAAATGCTATGAAGATGAATACAAATATTGGAATCCACTTTATATCCAATTTCTCTCTGTAGGCTCTCCAAAAGTACATCTCTACACGTTCTCGCATGTTACATCTAACAACTATGCAACACAACACTACTACTACACTCTAACACAATAAATCATATGTGTTTTTAGTTTTATTAGATCTCATATTGTTAATTAATTATTCAGTTTGCATACATTAAAACTGCGTTCGAAATGTATGGCTAGTATCATCTACCACGTGGAAAAAATACCGCCCTTGCGTGTTTAATCGGGTTTGCATCGATGGTTCGTGCGAAACAACAAAACTATAGTAGTACTGCAGTACATGTAATAGTTCACTGGGCCGTCGTGTCATGTACTCCTCTGTCGTAAGAGTGGAGTGCTCGCTTTCATAAATGTTCTAGTCCCTTTCGTCGACATGTGGGACATCAAGCAACCGGGTCCACGTGCCATACCGATATAACAGTGCAGAGCAGCAGGGGTGAAGCACCCCAGTCATGGCGCTGGCATAGTAATGAGCAATGCGGCGTCAAACACAAAGCCGCACCTTTCCCGCAGTTAAGTTGGAGGGACGAAGTAATCTCTAATCCTATAAGAGACTCAGTTGGTGATGATGGAGTGTCTACAATCCACCATTTCTGACCATTAGATCTGCATCTAATGGATGTGATGTAATGAACGAAATATGCCCTAGAGGCAATAATAAAGTTTTTATTTATTTCCTTATATCATGATAAATGTTTATTATTCATGCTAGAATTTTATTAACCGGAATCTTAGTACATGTGTGAAGACATAGACAAAACATAGTATCCCTAGTTTGCCTCTACTTGACTAGCTCGTTAATCAAAGATGGTTATGTTTCCTAACCATAGACATGTATTATCATTTGATGAATGGGATCACATCACTAGGAGAATGATGTGATGGGCAAGACCCATCTGTTAGCTTAACATAATGATCATTAAGTTTTATTGCTATTGCTTTCTTCATGACTTATACATGTTCCTCGGACTATGAGATTATGCAATTCCCGAATACCAGAGGAACAACTTGTGTGCTATCAAACGTCACAACGTAACTGGGTGATCATAAAGATGCTCTACAGGTGCCTCGGAAGGTGTTTGTTGGGTTGGCATAGATCGAGATTAGGATTTTTCAGACCGTGTTTAAGAGAGGTATCTCTAGTCCCACTCGATAATGCTCATCACTATAAGCCTTGCAAGCAATTTGACTACTAAGTTAGTTCTGGGATGATGCATTATAGAGTGAGTAAAGAGACTTGCCGGTAACGAGATTGAACTAGGTATGAAGATACCGACGAATGAATCTTGGGCAAGTAACATACCGATTGAGAAAGGGAATAACGTATGTTGTCATAAGATTCGACCGATAAAAATCTTCGTAGAATATGTAGGAACCAATATGGGAATCCAGGTTCCGCTATTGGTTATTGACCAGATAGGTGTCTCGGTCATGTCTACATAGTTCTCGAACCCGTAGGTGACCGAATGTTGTTCGAAGTCCCAGATGAGATCACAGACATGACGAGGAGCTCCGGAATTGTCCGGAGGTAAAGATTCATATATCTGATGATATGGTTAGGCCAAGGGGTCAGGCCCACGGGGTGATAAGTCGGTGCAAAAGGATTTTTGCGGAGGCTAGGGGGCCAAACGTCGGAGACCTTGGCGTCTGGACCTGGGCCAGACACCGAGGCCGATGGCGTCTGTGCCAGACGCCTAGGATTGTGGCGTTTGGTCCTGGAGTCCTAGTGGGACTCTTTCCTTTCGGGCAAAACCGACTTTGAGGTGGCTTTTGCTCCAAGATTTGACCCTAGGGCTCAACATATAAATAGAGGGGCAGGGCTAGCACAAAAGACACATCAAGAAACACCAAGCCGTGTGCCGGCAACCCCATCCCCTCTAGTTTATCCTCCGTCATAGTTTCCGTAGTGCTTAGGCGAAGCCTTGCGAAGATTGTTCATCACCTACACCGTCACCACGCTGTCATGCTGCCGGAACTCATCTACTACTTCACTCGTCTTGCTAGATCAACAAGGCGAGAACGTGATCAAGCTGAATGTGTGCTGAACGCGGAGGTGCACAACATTCGGTACTTTATCGGGACGGATCATGAAGGTGTACGACTACATCAACTGCATTGATAAACGCTTCCGCTTTGCGATCTTCAAGGGTTGAAGATACACCCCCCTCTCGTTTCTATGCATCTCCTAGATAGATCTTGCATGATCATAGGAAAAATTTTAAGTTGCATGCTACATTCCCCAACAGTGGCATCCGAGCCAGGTCTATGCATAGATGTTTTATGCACGAGTAGAACTCAACGAGTTGTGGGCGATAATAGTCATACTACTTACCGCCAACATCTTCCTTTGAATCGGCGGTATTGTTGGATGAAGCAGCCCGGACCGACATTACATGACCGCGTTCATGAGACTGGTTCTACCGATGTGCTTTTGCACATAGGTGGATGGCGGGTGTTAGTTTCACCAACTTTAGTTGAATCGAGTTTGACTATGGCCGGTCCTTGTTGAAGGTTAAAATAGCACACTTGACGAAAAATCGTTGTGGTCTTGATGCGTAGGTAAGAATGGTTCTCGCAAGAAGCCCATAGCACCGACGTAGAACTTGCAACAACAAAGTAGAGGACGTCAACTAGTTTTTGCAGGGCTTGTTGTGATGTGATATGGTCAATACATGACATGATATAAATTGCTGTATGAGATGACCATGTTTTGTAACAAAGTTATCGGCAACTGGCAGGAGCCATATGGTTGTCGCTTTATTGTATGCAATGCAATCGCCATGTAATTGTTTTACTTTATCACTAAGCGGGAGACATAGTCGTAGTAACAATAGTTGGCGAGACGACACGATGCGACGATGGAGATCAAGGTGTCACGCCGGTGACGATGGAGATCATGACGATGCTTCGGTGATGGAGATCATGAGCACAAGACGATGATGGCGATATCATGTCACATATTTTGATTGCATATGTTGTTTATCTTTTATGCATCTTATTTTGCTTAGTACTATGGTAGCATTATAAGATGACCCCTTACTAAATTTCAAGGTATAAGTGTTCTCCCTGAGTATGCACTGTTGCGACAGTTCTTCGTGCTAAGACACCACATGATGATCGGGTGTGATAAGATCTATGTTCACATACAATGGGTGCAAGCCAGTTTTGCACACGCAGAATAATCGGGTTAAACTTGACGAGCCTAGCATATGCAGATATGGCCTCGGAACACTGGAGACCGAAAGGTTGAGCGTGAATCATATAGTAGATATGATCAACATATTGATGCTCACCATTGAAAACTCCTCCATCTCACGTGATGATTGGACATGGTTTAGTTGATTTGGATCACATTATCATTTAGATGACTATCTAAGTGGGAGTTCCTAAGTAATATGATTAACTGAACTTTAATTTATCATGAACTTAGTCCTGATAGTATTTTGCAAATTATGTTGTAGATCAATAGCTTGCGTTATAGCTTCCCTATGTTTATTATATGTTCCTAGAGAAAACTAAGTTGAAATATGATAGTAGCAATGATGTGAACTGGGTCTGTGATCTGAGGTGTATCCTCATTGCTGCACAGAAGAATTATGTACTTCATGCACCGCTAGGTGATAGACCTACTGCAGGAGAAGATGCAGATGTTATGAATGTTTGGCTAGCTCAATATGATGACTACTTGATTGTTTAGTGAACCATGCTTTACGGCTTAGAACCGGGACTTCAAAAACATTTTTGAAACGACACAGAGCATATGAGATGTTCCAAGAGCTGAAATTGGTATTCCAGACTCATGCCCGTGTCAAGAGGTATGAGACCTCTGACAAGTACTTTGCCTAAAAGATGGAGGAGAATTTCTCAACTAGTGAGCATGTGCTCATAATGTCTGGGTACTATAATCACTTCAATCAAGTGGGAGTTAATCTTCCAGATAAGATAGTGATTGACAGAGTTCTCTAGTCACCATCAACAAGTTACTGGAACTTCATGATGAACTATAGTATGCAAGGGATGACGAAAACGATTCCCGAGCTCTTTGTGATGCTAAAATCGATGAAGGTAGAAATCAAGAAAGAGCAACATGTGTTCATGATTAAACAAGAGCAATAGTTTCAAGAAAAGGGCAAAGGGAAATAAAGGGAACTTCAAGAAGAATGGCAAACAAGTTGTCACTCCCGTGAAGAAGCCCAAAGCTGGACCTAAGCCTGAAACTAAGTGCTTCTACTGCAAAGGAAATGGTCATTGGAAGTGGAACTGCCCTAAATATTTGGTGGATAAGAAGGATGGCAAGTGAACAAAGGTATATTTGATATACATATTATTGATGTGTACCTTACTAGTGCTCGTAGTAGTCCTTGGGTTTTGATACTTGTTCGGCTGCTAAGATTAGTAACTCAAAATAGGAATTGTAGAATAAATAGAGACTAGTAGAGGATGAAGTGATGGTGGGTGTTGGAAGTGGCTCCAAGATTGATATGATCATCATCGAGCGCTCCCTATACTTTCGGGATTAGTGTAGAACCTAAATAAATGTTATTTCGTGTTTGCTTTGAGCATGAATATGATTAGATCATGGTAATTGCAATACGGTTATTCATTTAAGATAGAAAATAATTGTTATTTTGTTTACATGAATAAAACCTTCTATGGTCATACACCCAATGTTGATGGTTTATTGAATCCCGATCGTGGTAATACACATATTCATAATATTGATGCCAAAAGATGCAAAGTTGATAATGATAGTGCAACATACTTGCGGCACTGCCGTTTAGATCATATTGGTGTAAAGCGCATGAAGAAACTCTAGGCTGATGGGCTTTTGAAATCACTTGATTATGAATCATTTGATACTTGCGAACCGTGCCTAATGGGCAAGATGAACAATGGAACGAGCTAATGACTTATTGGTTATTGGAAATAATACATACCGATGTATGCAGTCTGATAAGTGTAGAGGCTCATGGCAGGTATCATTATTTTTTAACCTTCAAAGATGATTTGAGAAGATATGGGTATATTTACTTTATGAAACACAAGTCTGAAACATTTGAAAAGTTCAAAGAATTTCAGAGTGAAGTGGAGAATCATCGTAACAAGAAGATAATATTTCTATGATCTGATCTTGGAGGAGAATAATTGAGTTACGAGTTTGTCCTTCATTTAGGACAATGTGGAATAGTTTCACAGCTCATGCCACCTGGAACACCACAGCGTAATGATGTGTCCGAACATCGCAACCATACATTATTGGATATGGTGCGACCTATGATGTCTCTTACCAATTTACCACTATCATTTGGGGTTATGCATTAGAGACAGCTGCATTCACGTCAAATAGGGCACCATAGAAATCCGTTGAGACGACGCGAACTGTGGTTTGGCAAGAAACCAAAGTGATCATTTCTTAAAGTTTGGGGCTGCGATGCTTATGTTAAAAAGCTTCAACCTGATAAGCTAGAACCCAAATCGGAGAAGTGCGTCTTCATAGGATACCCAAAGGAAACTGTTCGGTACACCTTCTATCACAGATCCGAAGGCAAGATATTTGTTGCTAAGAATGGATCCTTTCTAGAGAAGGAGTTTTCTCTCGAAAGAAGTGAGTGGGAGGAAAGTAGAACTTAATGAGGTTATTGTACCTTCTCCTGAATTGGAAAGTAGTTCATCATAGAAATCAGTTGCAGTGATTCGTACACCAATTAGTGAAGAAGCTAATGATGAGTATCATGAAACATTAGATCAAGTTACTACCAAACCTCGTTGTTCAACCAGAGTACGATCTGCACCAGAGTGGTATTGTAATCCTATTTTGGAAGTCATGTTACTAGACCATGATGAACCTAAGAATTATGAGGAAGCGATGATGAGGCCAGATTCCGCGAAATGGCTTCAGGCCATGAAATCTGAGATGGGATCCATGTATGAGGACAAAGTGTGGGCTTTGGTGGACTTGCCCGATGATCGGCAAGCCATTAAGAATAAATGGATCTTCAAGAGGAAGACGAACGCTGATAGTAGTGTTACTATCTACAAAGCTCGACTTGTCGCAAAAGGTTTTCGACATGTTCAAGGAGTTGACTACGATGAGACTTTCTCACCCGTAGCGATGCTTAAGTCTGTCCGAATCATGTTAGCAATTTCTGCATTTTATGATTATGAAAGTTGGCGGATGGATGTCAAAACTGCATCCATAATGGATTTCTGGAAGAAGAGTTATATATGATGCAACCAGAACATTTGTTCGATCCAAAGGCTGCTAACAAAGTGTGCAAGCTCCAGCGATCCATTTATGAACTGGTGGAAGCCTCTTAGAGTGGGAATAAACGCTTTGATAGTGTGATCAAAGCATATTGTTTTATAAAGACTTTTGGAGAAGCCTGTATTTACAAGGAATTGAGTGGGAGCTCTGT
This sequence comes from Triticum aestivum, assembly GCF_018294505.1. Classification (NCBI taxonomy): domain Eukaryota; kingdom Viridiplantae; phylum Streptophyta; class Magnoliopsida; order Poales; family Poaceae; genus Triticum; species Triticum aestivum. The sequence goes on from NC_057807.1 coordinate 40,171,979, forward strand.
AGCATTTCTAATATTATATGTGGATGACATATTGTTGATTGGAAATGATATAGAATTTATGGATAGCATAAAAGGATACTTGAATAATAGTTTTTCAATGAAAGACCTCGGTCAAAGCTGCTTACATATTGGGCATCAGGATCTATAGAGATAGATCAAGACGCTTGATAAGATTTTTCAATCAGTACATACCATGACAAGTTTTTGAAAGAGTTCAAAATGGATCAATCAAAGAAGGAGTTCTTGTCTGTATTACAAGGTGTAAAGTTGAGTAAGACTCAAAGCCTGACCATAGCAGAAGATAGAAAGAGAATGAATGCCATTCCCTATGCCTCAGTCATAGGTTCTATAAAGTATGCTATGCTGTGTACCAGACCTATTGTGTACCTTATCATGAATTTGCCAAGGGGGTACAATAGTGATCCAGAAGTGAATCACTGGACAGCGGTCAAAGTTATCGTTAGTTACCTAAGAGGACTAAGGAAGTATTTCTCGGTTATGGAGGTCATAGAACAGTTCGTCGTAAAGAGTTACATTGATGAAAGCTTTTACACCTATCCAGATGACAGTAAATCTCAATCTGGATGCATATGAAAAGTGGGAGCAATTAACTAGAGTAGCTCATGCAGAGCATTGTAGACATAGAAATTTGCAAAACACATACGGATCTGATTGTGATAGGCCCGTTGACTAAACTTCTCTCACTAGCAAAACATCATCACACCTTAGTACTCTTTGGGTATTAATCACATAGCGATGCCAACTAGATTATTGAATCTAGTAAACTATTTGGGTATTGTTCCCATGGCGATGTATACTATGGGTGTTAATCACATACAGATGTGTACTATTGGTGTTAAATCACATGGCAGTGTGAACTAGATTATTGACTCTAGTGCAAGTGGGAGACTAAAGGAAATATGCCCCATAGGCAATAATAAAGTTGTTATTTATTTCCTTATATAATGATAAATGTTTATTATTCGTGCTAGAATTGTATTAACCGGAAACTTAGTAGATGTGTGAATACATAGACAAAACATAGTGTCCCTAGTATGCCTCTACTTGACTAGCTCTTTAATCAAAGATGGTTATGTTTCCTAACCATAGACATGTGTTGTCATTTGATGAACATGATCACATCATTAGAAGAATGATGTGATGGACAAGACCAATTTGTTAGCTTAGCATAATGATCGTTAAGTTTTATTTCTATTGCTTTCTTCATGACTTATATATGTTCCTTAGACTCTGAGATTATGCAACTCCCGAATACCGAAGGAACACCTTGTGTGCTATCAAACATCACAACGTAACTGGGTGATTATAAAATGCTCTACAGGTGTCCCTGAAGGTGTTTGTTGGGTTGGCATAGATCGAGATTAGGATTTGTCACTCTGTGTTTCAGAGAGATATCTCTGGGGCCCTCTCGGTAATTCTCATCACTATAAGCCTTGCAAGCAATGTGACTAATGAGTTAGTTGCGGGATGGTGCATTACAGAACGAGTAAAGAGACTTGCCAGTAACAAGATTGAAATATGTATGAAGATACCGACGATCGAATCTCGGGCAAGTAATGTAGCGACCAGACCTCAAACAGTCTTATCTCTGTGCATCAGTGTCACCCCTGGATCAGTAATGCTAACATGCACAGTACTTGAAGGATTGATAACAGAGTAGCAATCATACACTTATTACAACGAATGTCTCAAAAGAGAACTTATTACAATAAATATGGCTTAAGGACATCTAATAACGATAACAGTGGAAGGCTTGGAAGATAAGCGAGACCATCAACTCCAACGGCATCACTGAGTATAAGACCACGACCTAAGGCACCTTACTCGTCGTGTGGAAAGTCTGCAACATGAACGTTGCAGCCCGAAAACGGGTCAGCACATGCAATATGCTGGCATGTAACACATAGAGAGTAATGAACAGAATAATGTTATCACTACATGCCTATATGGCTGGTGGAAAGCTTTATGGTTATAGTTTTGCATAAAGCCAATTTTTCCCTACTGCAAAGGAATAAATTTTATTTAACTATCATGGTGGTTGTTAAACATTGAGAAGGGTACTCCAACTCAATCACAATTAAGCATCATCATTAAACCCAACAAAATTAATTAAAGTAACATGATGAGATTCACATGATAATCCAGGTACTAGATACTCAAAACGTCCATAACCGAGGACACGGCTAACCATGATTAGTTTATACAGTCTGCAGAGGTTTGCACACTTTTCCCCGCAAGACTCGATCTCCTCCGCTTGATTTCTCGCACTACATGGTGTTTGAGAAATGGATGACCGAGACACAGTCTTTCAGAAGCATTAACTCTCTACTCCGGGTAGACAGTACCAACCTACATCCCCTACTTTTGCTAGTCTACCTCTTCAAGAGCTCACGCAACTTAATCAACTATGCTAGAGCCCATAGCAGAATCACACAGTGCCCCGAGATTTCCAAAAATACAGGCAACACTGGATTCCCCAAGTGCCTCAATCCACCGAGATGTGAATTTAAGTTGCCACCTTAAGTAAACCACTAAATAACAATCTCACATGTGTCATGGATACACTCACCGAATCCATGTCTACTAGCATAGCATGGCAATATAAGCAAACGTAGAAGTAACTCCCAAAGGTTTGATAATAAAACAGGTAATAGGTTCTACCTCATCTACTTCCCAAAACCCACATGTTAATCTGATCCTAATCATGTAATTGTTTGGGGAGTGATCTAATGCAATAAAATTGGGTAGTAAAAGGTATGATCAAAATGTTACTTGCCTTGCTGATGATCCGTGAAACCTAGAGATTCGAGGTAGCAAGCGACACACTCTGGATACTCTATCACAAACAAACAAGCATATAAGAATCACTCATCTAATGCATAGGTAAAACTCAAATAAAAGGTCTAACCAAAAAGTATAACTTAAGAACTCCGATTTGCAAAAAGAATCAAATCAAATGAAGCAACGAAACTCAAACGGCGAAAGAAACAAGCTTCGTTTACTAATATGGACTTAAGTCAAAATTTTATAGTACCAAAAACTTGTTTGAGTAGGTTAAACTGGAAGAGGGTTTCGAGACGAAACTCTAGGCGCTTGAATCGCCTGATTCCGATAAACGAGCGAAAAGTTATACTAAAACGAAAATCGGATGAGAAATCACGATCGGAAATAATCTCGGAAAATCCGATAAAAAGAAAAACACACGAACAGGCTAACGAATGAACGTTCGCTATCTGCAGCTAAAAGACGAAAACCGTTCGTTAAAACGAACATACGGACGAATGTCCGCTAAATAGACTAAACCGAAGAAAAAAAACCGATCTAAAAAAATAAACCGATCTAAACCGGCGACGGAAACTACCTCCGGCGAGCCAGCGACGGTGGGCGGCGAGGTCCCGCGTGGCGGCTGCGGCGCGGATCGGCGGTGGCGGTAGCGGCGGGGTTCGGCTGGGGAAGGGCTAGTGTTTGGGGGCGGCTTGGGCCTCGGGCTTTAAAGGCCGGCCGGGCGATGTCCTAGTCGGGCACGGCCCGGCTAGGTCGGTTCATTTAAAAAAAACATTACACGCAGAAAAACAATTAAAAGAAATACTAAACGGACTTCAAAAATCCCGAAATAAATTTTCCCCGACTTCTAAAATCAAGCCGGACAAGATGAACATTTATTTGGGGCCTAAATGCAATTTTGAAAAACACGCATTTTTCCTAAATTCAAATAAAATAGCAATAAACTCCAAAATAAAATCTTCAATATTTCTTTATTTTGGGAAAGTCATTTTATTCCCTCTCTCATATTTTTATAATAGAAATAATTGAAGAGAAAATAATAAAAATCAAATTATCCTATTTTCAAAATTTGAGAATACTCAAATATGAAAATAACGAAATCCCCAACTCTCTCCATTGGTCTTGAGTTGCGTAGAATTTCTTGGATCGAGCCAAAATGCAATAAAGTATTATATGCAATGATGATCTAATGTATAACATTCCATATTAGAAATTTGGGATGTTACAAACCTACCCCCCTTAAGATGAATCTCACCCTCGAGATTTGGGTTGGCTAGAAAATAGGTGAGGGTTGTCCTTCAGTAGATGTTCCTCTCGCTCCCAGGTGGCTTCATCCTCGGTATGGTGGCTCCACTGAACTTTGCGAAACTTGATACCCTTGCTACAGGTGATTCGGCTGGCATAATCAAGAATCTTGACTGGTTTCTCCTCATAGGTCAAATCACTATCCAACTGAATCGCCTCCAGCGGCACGGTATCTCTAAGCGGTATATTAGCCATCTCTGTGGTGCACTTCTTCAACTGGGAAACGTGAAAGACATCGTGAACTCCTAACAATCCTTCAGGGAATTCCAACTTGTAAGCAACTTCTCCCATACGCTCCAAAACTTTATATGGTCCCACAAAATGTGTCACTAACTTCCCCTTAACTCCAAAGCGCTTAACTCCTCGAAGTGGAGATACACGTAGACAAACTCTGTCTCCGACTTCATAAACTGTCTCCTTGCGTTTAGAATCTGCGTAGCTCTTCTGCCTAGACTGGGCTACCTTGAGCCTATGGCGAATTAAATTCACCTTCTGTTCAGACTCCTTAATCAAATCCAGTCCAAACAACACGCGGTCTCCAACTTCATCCCATAACAATGGTATCCTGCACCACCTTCCGTACAGAGCTTCGAAAGGGGCCATCTTCAAACTAGATTGATAACTGTTGTTGTAAGAGAACTCCGCATATGGCAAATTGTCATCCCAAACTAGATCCATAATCTAGCGCACAAGCTCTCAACATGTCCTCAAGAATCTGATTGACCTCTCGGTCTGTCCATCTGTCTGCGGATGAAAGGTTGTACTGAACTCTAGCCTGGTACCCAAAGTTTCATGCAACTGATTCCAGAACTTTGAGGTAAACCGGGTTCCTCTATCTGATGCAATGCTCCTTGGAACTCCATGCAGACATACAATCCTGGTCATGTATATCTTTGCCAACTTAGCACTGGTGTAAGTGGTCTTCACTGGGATGAAATGAGCTACCTTCGTCAAACGATCGACTACAACCCATATCGAGTCATAGCCAGAACGAGTCCTGGGCAGTCCCGTGATAAAATCCATGCCTAGCTTATCCCACTTCCATTCGGGTATTGGCAATGGTTGTAGCAATCCGCTGGCTTCTGATGCTCTGCCTTAACTCTCTGACATACATCACAAACTGCTACATACTCTGCAATATCCTTCTTCATTCCGGTCCACCAGAATGTGTCCTTCAAATCCTGATACATCTTGGTATTTCCTGGGTGAATCGAGTACGGCGAATCATGGGCCTCTTGCAGAATCAACTTCCTGATCTCCGGACCATTAGGCACCTAAATGCGGTCCTCAAACCATAAGGTATCATGCTAATCCTCACGAAAACCTTTAGATTTTCCTTTGCTCATCTTCTCCTTTATGTCGACAATCTCCTTGTTAGTCTTCTGGGCTTCTCTGATCTTATCCATCAAAGTAGACTGAACCTCCAATGCTGCTACATAGCCTCTTGGAACTATTTCTAAACATAGCTCACGAAGTTCCTCGGCTAACTACTTTGGTAACTCTTCGGTCATGAGTGTGTTGACATGGATCTTGCGGCTCAACGCATAGGCTACTACGTTAGCCTTTACTGGTTGATAATGCAATCTCATATCATAATCCTTGATGAGTTCCAACCATCTCCTTTGCCTGAGATTCAACTCCTTCTGCGTGAAGATGTACTTCAAACTCTTGTGATCCGTGTACACCTAACAATGGTTTCCGATGAGAAAATGTCTTCATGTCTTCAATGCATGCACTACGGCTGCTAACTCCAAATCATGTGTAGCATAATTCAACTCATGAGGTTTAAGCTGTCGTGAGGCATACGAAACAACTCTTCCCTCCTGCATAAGCACTGCTCCAAGTCCTCGATGAGAAGCATTGCAATATACTTCATAATCCTGGCGCTGATCAGGCAGAATCAAAACTGGCGATGTAACCAAACGTTTCTTGAACTCCTGGAAACTGGCCTCACATTCCTCAGTCCATTTGAACTTGGTGTCCTTCTTCAACAACTCAGTCATGGGCTTTGCAATCTTTGAGAAATTCTCAATGAACATCCGGTAGTATCCTACGAGTCCAAGAAAACACCGGATCTCTCCAACTGTTGTTGGGGCTTCCCAGTTTGTCACGGTGACAACTTTGGTGTGGTCTACCGCTATCTGTTCTCCCGATATCACATGTCCGAGAAATCCAACTTCCTTCAACCAAAACTCACATTTGCTGAACTTGGCATATAACCGAGGTTCTCTGAGCTTCTCCAGTACCAAACGCAAATGCTCCTTATGCTCTTCTTAATTCTTCGAGTATACCAAAATATCATCAATGAACACCACAACGAACTTATCCAGAAACTCCATAAACACCTTGTTCATCATGTTCATGAAATAGGCAGGCGCGTTAGTCAGACCAAATGACATAACGGTACACTCATACATCCCGTACCTGGTGGTAAAAGCCGTCTTGTATATATCCTGCTCTCAAATCTTCAACTGATGGTATCCTGATCGCAGATCGATCTTGGAAAATACCTTAGCTCCTTGCAATCGGTCAAACAAGTCATTGATCATCGGCAGTGGGTACTTGTTCTTGATTGTCACTTCATTCAATCCTCGATAATCCACAACCATCCTTAGTGATCCATCCTTCTTCTCCACTAGAAGCACTAGCGATCCCCAAGGTGAAGAACTTGGGCGAATATAGCCTTTATCCAGTAACTCCTTAATCTGCTTCTTAGTTTCCTCCAAATCTTTTGCGGGCATCCTATACGGTCTCCTAGAAATAGGCCCTGTGCGTGGCAAAAGCTCAATCAAACACTCAATGTCTCTATCCGGTGGCATGCCTGGCAACTCTTCTGGAAATACATCAGGAAAATCCTTCACCACTGGTACTTCCTCCTGTACAACTCATGATAAGGAATTTACTTGAGTCCTCTTCGGCACATGCCCGGATACATACTTGATCCTTCTTCCTTCTGGCATGGTAAGAAAAATCGACTTACTGGCGCATTCAATGTACCCTCCATACTTAGATAACCAATCCATTCCTAATATCACATCCAGTCCTTGCGATTGCAATACTATTAGGTCTGAGGGAAACACGTAGTTACCAATCCTTAATGGTAACCGATCACACCATAGACTAGCCATATACTCTGCTCCTGGCGAGGTTACTAACATGGGTGACCTAAGGGCTTGGGTTGGCAGGTTATACTTATCCACAAACCCCCTTGATATGTATGAATGCGATGCCCCAGTATCAAAAAGAACGATGGCAGTAAATGTCTTAACCAAAAACTTACCTATTACTGCATCTGGCTGGGCTTCAAGCTCATCCACGCTAACGTGTTTCACCTGTACTTTGTTGAAATGGTTGGGCTTCTTCCCAGAGCTTTCATTGCTATTCCCATTATTCGCTTCAGGACTTTCAGTGGCATAATGTCTGGTCTTCTGGCATTTGTAACAGGTGATGTGGCTCAGATCCCTCTTAGCTGGTGTTGATGGGTTGGTGCGGTTCTGTCCATTGCTTCCTCCATTCCCATTACCATTCTTGGGGCCACTATGGTTGTGCGAACTACCTCCTCCATGGGTATGCTGAAAATGTCCTCCCGAGTTCGGGGTAAAACGAGGCTTCTGCTGAGCTCCAGAATTGTACTTCCCTTGTCCATACTTCCTCTTGCGGCTTTCAATCTGCTGCTGCTCCCCTTCAATCATGAGAGCTCTATCTACCAACTCCTAGTAGTTGTTGAAAGTTGCTACCATCAACTGGATGCTCAGCTCATCATTCAGTCCTTCCAGAAACTTCTCCTGCTTAGCTGCATCCGTAGCAACGTCATCTAGGGCATAACATGCTAACTTACTAAAGTCATCCACACACTGGCCAACAGTATGTCCTCCTTGGCGCAAGTTGTGAAACATGGGAAATACGGAAAGCCTACTAGAACTGATCCCATGTGACAGTGTCGATAGGATAAGTGGCTGTGAAATTCTCCCACCATGATGTTGCGGGTCCATCAAGCTGATGTGCGGCAAAACACACCTTCTCCACATCTGTGCATCCTGTAGTGGTCAAATCCCTTCCCATCTTGCGGAGCCAATCATCTGCAACTACTGTCAAGGTGCTACTGGAGAACACCGGTTCAGCCTTAAGAAACGAGCTAAGTGATCAACAGGTGGTGGTGGTGGTGGGTTGTTGTTGTTGTTCCCCTGGTTTTGATTCTGGACTAGAAGCTGCATCAATGCATTCTGCTACTGGATCAACTAGGTGAGCGCCAGTGGGAAAGCAAATCCATTGTCACATCTCGGAGGCATCTAAGGGTTTTAGAAAAGATGAGAAAATAGAACAAAATGAGGTCTAGAGAGAAAACACTACCCATGTGCACATGAGACAAACACAACCAATATCACTTCAATCAATCAAACAAGGGCATACAATGGTCTAATTATCGTTACATAAGTGCTCGGACTATACTATATACATGGGGGAATACTACTACTGTTATGGTGGTCGACTAGAAAAACTGCTCGATCGAATACTCCATGATGTCTGCTCCAGCTTCATCAACAAAGTCATCATCACTATCATCTGGGTCCGAGTCAGTGTCGTCGATGATGATGTAGTTCTCCGGGCAAGTCTAATCACTGTCTTCTTCTCCAGTTGCGGGGAATCCCATGAATACTTTTAGCTTCTTCTTCAGATCATCATTCTTCTCCACGAGTGTCGCTATTTCCTCCTCATATCCATCGCGTGTAGACTTGAGTTCTTCCTCCAACTCCGTGATCGTGGTCAATGCCTTCTTCAGATCTATCATGCGTGCGCACATCTGGTTCTCCTGGCGATGAATGTGCTGGTTTAACTCCTGGATGAAAGCTGCAATTGATCTATCCTTCCTGGTGCTGATCATCTCCCATTACTAATCTCGGCGCCCACAAATCTGGTAGATAGTGTCCTTAAGATCCTTGTGGTAAACTTCTCCAATGCGTCCCATGGTGATGTGAGTTGCAATGCTCTTTCGAAGACTTCAGGTTGATGCATCAAAGGAAAACTCTATGGGATCAGTGACGGGCATCAACGTCCTTCCTGGAACTTGAACTTGGATCATCCAATGCTCTTCTTCGGGTAAAGTGGCGATGTAGGTCCCTGTCAAGATTGGTACTCCAATGCTCAGGTACTTAGTGACTTCCTTCAAGTGGCGTCCAAAGGGTGTATCTTCATCCGATTGCGTGAACTTGTTCCTTGCATCTGCCATCCTAAAAGAGTAGAAAAGATGAGGAGTCAGAATTGAGAAGAGAGTAGTGATCTAGGGCTTTACCTTAGTGGTCGTGTTCTACAGTCAGCGTGTGCTCTGATACCATCTTGTAGCGATCTGACCTCAAACAGTCTGATCTCTGTGCATCAGTGTCATCCCTGGATCGGTAATGCTGACACGCACAATACTTGAAGGATTTATAACAAAGTAGCAATCACACACTTATTACAACGAATGTCTCAAAAGAGAACTTGTTACAATAAATATGGCTTAAGGCCATCTAATAACGATAACAGAGGAAGGCTTGGAAGATAAGCGAGTCCATCAACTCCAATGGCATCATTGAGTATAAGACCACGACCTAAGGCACCTTACTCGTCGTGGAAAGCTTTATGGTTACAGTTTTTCATAAAGCCAATTTTTCCCTACTTCAAAGGAATAAATTTTATTTAACTATCATGGTGGTTGTTAAACATTGAGAAGGGTACTTGAACTCAATACAAATTAAGCATCATCATTAAAACCAACAAAATTAATTAAAGTAACATGATGAGATTCACATGATAATCCAATTACCAGATACTCAAAATGTCCGTAACCAGGGACACAGCTAACCATGATTAGTTTATACACTCTGTAGAGGTTTGCACACTTTTCCCCGCAAGACTCGATCTCCTCCGCTTGATTTCTCGCACTACATGGTGTTTGACAAACGGATGACCGAGACACAGTCTTTCAGAAGCATTAACTCTCTACTCCGGGTAGACAGTACCAACCTACATCCCCTATATCTGCTACTCTACCTCTTCAAGAGCTCACGCAACTTAATCAACTATGCTAGAGCCCATAGTAGCTTGCGGCTGCACACGGAAGTTTCTAGCATTAATAATCTCATGATCCCTTTGAGTCTGGGTGGCGGTCCGTAGGAGAATCACACGGTACCCCGGGATTTCCAAAAATACAGGCAACACTTGGTTCCCCAGGTGCCTCAATCCACCCATATGTGAATTTAAGTTGCCACCTTAAGAAAACCATTAAATAACAATCTCACATCTGTCATGGATACACTCACCCAATCCACGTCTACTAGCATAGCATGGCAATATAAGCAAACGTAGAAGTAACTCCCAAAGGTTTGATAATAAAACAAGTAATAGGTTCTACCTAATCTACTTCCCAAAACACACATGTTAATCAGATCCTAATCATGCAATTGTTTGAGGATTGATCTAATGCAATAAAACTGGGTAGTAAAAGGTATGATCAAAATGTTACTTTCCTTGCTGATGACCCGTGAAGCCTAGAGATTCGACGTAGCTGCTACGTCTTGAGCTTGCGTTGGTTTTCCTTGAAGAGGAAAGGGTGATGCAGCAATAGCAGCGTAAGTATTTCCCTCAGTTTTTGAGAACCAAGGCATCAATCCAGTAGGAGGCTCCTCAAAAGTCCCACGCACCTACACAAACAAACAAAGAACTCGCAACCAACAAAATAAAGGGATTGTCAATCCCTTCACGGCCACTTGTGAAAGTGAGATCTAATAGAGATAGTATAATAAGATAAATATATTTTTGGTATTTTATAATATAGATGCAAAAAGTAAATATGCAAATAAAAGTAGATTGGAAGCAAATATGATAACAGATAGACCCGGGGGCCATAGGTTTCACTAGAGGCTTCTTTGAAGATAGCATAAGTATTATGGTGGGTGAACAAATTACTGTCGAGCAATTGATAGCAAAGCAAATAATTATGAGATTATCTAGGCATGATCATGTAGATAGGCATCACGTCCATAACAAGTAGACCGACTCCTGTCTGCATCTACTACTATTACACCACACATCGACCGACTCCTGCCTGCATCTAGAGTATTAAGTTCATAAAGAACAGAGTAATGCATTAAGTAAGATGACATGATGTAGAGGGATAAACTCATGCAATATGATATAAACCCCATCTTTTTATCTCGATGGCAACAATACAATACATGCCTTGCAACCCTTTCTGTCACTGGGTAAGGACACCGCAAGATTGAACCCAAAGCTAAGCACTTCTCCCATGTCAAGAAAGATCAATCTAGTGGGCCAAACCAAACTGATAATTCGAAGAGACTTGCAAAGATAACTCAATCATACATAAAAGAATTCAGAGGAGATTCAAATATTTCTCATAGATAAACTTGATCATAAACCCACAATTCATCGGATCTCGACAAACACACCGCAAAAAGAGTTTACATCGAATAGATCTCCACAAGAGAGGAGGAGAACATTGTATTGAGATCCAAAAAGAGAGAAGAAGCCATCTAGCTAATAACTATGGACCCAAAGGTCTGTCGTAAACTACTCACAACTCATCGAAAGGGCTATGGTGTTGATGTAGAAGCCCTCCGTAGTCGATTCCCCCTCCGGCAGAGCGCCGGCGAAGGCTCCAAGATGGGATCTCGCTGATACAGAAGGTTACGGCGGTGGAAATTGTGTTTCGGGTGCTCCCTGGATTTTTTTGGGGTACATAGGCTTATATAGGAGGAAGAAGTACGTCGGTGGCCGCCCGAGGGGCTCACAAGACAGGGGACGCGCCCTATAGGGGGGGGCGCCCTACCCTCTCGTGGCCGCCTTGGCTGCTTCTTGACTTGCACTCCAAGTCCCCTGGATCACGCTCGTTCCAAAAATCACGCTCCGTTTGGACTCCATTTGATATTCCTTTTCTTCGAAATACTGAAATAGGCAAAAAACAGCAATACGGTCTGGGCCTCCATTTAGTAGGTTAGTCCCAAAAATGATATAAATGTGTAAAATAAAGCCCATAAACATCCAAAAGGGGTAATATAATAGCATGGAACAATCAAAAATTATAGATACATTGAAGACGTATCAAGCCAAGCTTAATTCCTGCTCGTCCTTGAGTAGGTAAATGATAAAAACATAATTTTTGATGTGGAATGCTACCTAGCATAATTCTCAATGTAATTTTCTTTTATTGTGGCATGAATGTTCAGATCCAAATGATTCAAAATAAAAGTTCATATTGATAAAAGAAATAGTAATACTTCAAGCATACTAATCAAAGTAATCATGTCTTCTCAAAATAACATGGCAAAAGAAAGTTCATCTCCAAACTTCTATAGTTAGGCTATGCTTCATTTTTGTCACACAAAGATGTTCCCAACTTCTATACCCCCGATGACAAGCCAAGCAATTGTTTCATACTTAAGTAATCTCAAACTTTTTCAACCTTCACGCAACACATGAGCGTGAAACATGGATATAGCACTATGGGTGGAATTGAATATGATGATAGGGATTGTCTGGAGAAGACAAAAAAAAGAGAAAGTCTCACATTGACGAGGATAATCAACGGTCTATGGAGATGCCCATCAATTGATGTCAACATGAGGAGTAGGGATTGCCATGCAACAGATGCACTAGAGCTATAAATGAATGCTCAACAAAAGAAAGCTAGTGGGTGTGCATCCAACTTGCTTGCTCACGAAGACCTAGGGCATTTGAGGAAGCCCATTGTAGGAATATACAAGCCAAGTTCTATAATGAAAAATTCCCACTAGTATGAAAAAGACAACCTATGAGACTCACTATATGAAGAACAAGGTGCTACTTTGAAGCACAATATATGAGACTCATTACATGAAGAATATGGTGCTACTTTGAAGCACAAGTGTGGAAAAAGAGATTGTAGCATTGCCCTTTTTATTTATTTTATTTTATTTTCTTTTCTTTTCTTCTTTTTTTTCCTTTTGACCTTTTTTTTTCTTTTGGTCTTTCTTTTTGGGCAATGCTCTAATAGTGATGATCATCACACTTTTATTGATTACAACATATGAATTACAACTCGAAACTAGAACAATATATGACTCTAAATGAATGCCTCCGGCGGTGTACCGGGATGATGCAATGAATCGCGAGTGACATGTAGGAAAAATAATGCATGGTGGCTTTGCCACAAATACGATGTCAACTACATGATCATTCCATGGCAATATGACAAAAGTAAAGTATGTCGTGATGATGATAAATGGAACGGTGGAAAGTTGCATGGCAATATATCTCGGAATGGCTATGGAAATGCCATAATAGGTAGGTATAGTTGCTGTTTTGAGGAAGATATGAGGAGGTTTATGTGAGATAGAGCACATCATATCACGGGGTTTCGATGCACCGGCGAAGTTGCACCAACTCTGAAGGTGAGAAAGGGCAATGCACGGTACCGAAGAGGCTAGCACTGGTGAAAAGGTAAAAGTGCGTATAATCCATGGACTCAACATGAGTCAAAAGAACTCATATACTTATTGCAAAAGTTTAGAAGTCATCAAAAATCAAGCACTACACGCATGCTCCTAGGGGGATAGATTGGTAGGAAAAGACCATCGCTCGTCCCAGACCGCCGCTCATAAGGATGCACAAGCCAGGTACACTTCATGTTTCAAATTTGTTACACAACTTTAACCATACGTGCATGCTACGGGATTTTCTAACTTGAACACAAGCATTCTTTAAATTCATAATCACCAAACTAGCATGACTTTCATATCACTACCTCCATATTTCAAAACAATTATCAAGTATCAATTTGATCATAGCATCCAATTCACTTTCTATGATAGTTTTTATTATACCCAACTTGGATGCCTACCATTCTAGGACCAATTTATAACCATAGCAAATACCATGCTGTTCTAAAAGACTCTCAAAATAATATAAGTGAAGCATTGGAGACTTAACAATTTCTATAATATCAAGCCATCGTCGTGCTCTAAAAGATATAAGTGAAGCACTAGAGCAAAAACTATCAAGCTTAAAAGATATAAGTGAAGCACATAGCAAATTCTAATAAATTCTAATCAAAGAGGCTTCTCCCAAAAGTTGTGTACAGCAAGGATGATTGTGGTAAACTAAAAAGAAAAGACTAATATAATACACGACGCTCCAAGCAAAACACATATCATGTGGCGAATAAAAATATAGCTCCAAGTAAAGTTACCAATGAACAAAGACGAAAGAGGGGATGCCTTCCCGGGGCATCCCCAAGCTTAGGCTTTTGGCTATTCTTGAATATATTGGGGTGCCAAGGGCATCCCCAAGCTTAGGCTGTTGCCACTCTTTATTCCATAGTGCATAAAAGCTTTACCCAAAACTTGAAAACTTCACAACACAAAACTCAACAGGAAATCTTATAAGCTCCGTTAGTGAAAGAAAACAAAACCACCACATAAGGTACAGTAATGAACTCATTCTTTATTTGTTTTGGTGTTAAACCTACTGTATTACACGTTATCTATGGTTCATAACCTTACATACTAGCCATAGATGCATCAAAATAAGCAAACAACACACGAAAAAAAGAATATGTCAAAAACATAACAGTCTGTAGCAATCTGTAACTAACGCAAACTTCTGTAACTCTAAAAATCCTAACAAAATAGGACGTACTGGAAAATTTATTTATTTATGAGCAGAAAAAAGAATCAATGCAAAAGCACGATCATGTGATTTATTTAATTTTTTCTCGTGAGTGCATAGTTTCAGTTTTTCAGCAGAATCAAATCAACTACAATCATAGTTTATCCTATAGGTTCTACATGGCACAAACACTAATTAAAACATGAAAACACATCTAAACAGAAAGTAGATGCAAAATTTATTACTAAACAGGAACAAAAACAAAAAACACAAAGAAAATTGGGTTGCCTCCCAACTAGAGCTATCGTTTAACGCCCCTAGCTAGGCATAAAAGTGAAGATAGATCTAAGTAGTGCCATCTTTGCCACTTGATTCATACGTAGCTCGCATGATAGATTCATAAGGTAATTATACTTTCTTTCTTGGAAAGTGCTCCATGCCTTTCTTTAATGGAAATTGGAATCTAATATTCCCTTCCTTCATATCAATAATCGCGCCAATTGTTCTAAGGAAAGGTCTACCAAGAATAATAGGGCAAGAAAGATTGCAATCTATATCAAGAACGATAAAATCTATGGGCACCAAATTTATATTTGCAACAATGAGGACATCATTGATCCTTCCCATTGGCTTTTTAATGGTGGAATACGCAAGGTGCAAATTTAAAGAGCAATCATCAAGATCATGGAAACCTAGAATATCACATAAAGTTTTCGGAATCGTGGAAACACTAGGACCCAAATCACACAAAGCAAAACACTCATGATCTTTAATTATAATCTTTATAGTAGGATCCCACTCATCATTAAGTTTCCTAGGTATAGAAACTTCGAAATTAAGTTTTTCATCATAAGATTGCAACAAGGCATCAACGATATGTTTGGTAAAAGCTTTATTTTGACTATAAGCATGTGGAGAATTAACAACGGATTGCAACAAGGAAATACAACCTTCTAAAGAACAATTGTCATAATAAAATTCCTTGAAATTCGAGATAGTGGGTTCAATACTATTGAAAGTCATGACCTCTCCAATCCCACTTTTACCAAATTTAGCATCAAGATCTGAAAACTCCAAATTTTTGGGACGCCTTCAAGGTAAAGTTGACTCATCTTCAGTCCCATTATTATCAAGATTGATATTGCAAAACAAAGATCTAATAGGAGACACATCAATAACTTTAAGATCCTCACCATTATTTTCATGGGAACTAGAAGAACACGCCTTTATAAAGTCATCTTTCTTAGCACGTAATCTGGCGGTTCTTTCCTTGCACTCGTCAATGGAAATTCTCATTACTTTGAGAGACTCATTGATATCATGCTTAGGGGAAGAAGATCTAAGTTTAAGAGAATCAACATCAAGCGAAAGTCTATCAACGTTCCTAGCCAAATCGTCAACTTTGAGCAATTTTTCTTCAAGCAAGGCATTAATATTCTTTTTAGAAATCATAAATTATTTCACAAAAATAAGAGGGCATCTTATTAAAATTACCATAAGAATTATTGTAGGAATTTCCATAATTATTAGAGGAATTACTAGGGAACAGTCTAGAATGAAAGTTACCTATATACGCATTGTTTCCAAAACTATTCCTACCAACAAAATTCACATCCATAGATTCATTATTATTCTCAATCAAAGTAGACAAAGGCATATCATTGGGATCAAGAGGAGTATTTTTAGTAGCAAACAATTTCATAAGTTCATCCTAACCCTTATTCCTCTATAGCATGCAGTTTTTTACTAGAAGATCTTCCAGTGTGCCATTGAGAATAAATTGCCATAATATTATCAAGAAGTTTTGTAGCATCTCCTAACCTGATTTCCATAAAACTGCCTCCCGCGGCCGAATCTAAGAGATTTCTAGAAGCAGAGTTCAAACCGACATAAATTTTTTGTATGATCATCCACAAATTCAAACCATGAGTAGGGCAATTGTGAATCATCAATTCCATTATTTCCCAAGATTGGGCAACATGCTCATGATCAAGTTGTTTAAAATTCATAATATCGTTCCTAAGACTGGTAATCTTAGCAGGAGGAAAATACTTCGAGATAAAAGCATCTTTGCACTTGTTCCAAGAATCAATACTATTTTTAGGCAAAGACGAAAACATAACTTTAGCATGATCTCTAAGTGAAAACGGAAATAACTTCAATTTAACAATATCATTATCCGTATCTTTCTTCCTTTGCATATCACACAAATCAACAAAGTTGTTTAGATGAGTAGCGACATCTTCACTAGGAAGGTCGACGAATTGATCTTTCATAACAAGATTCAGCAATGCAGTATTGATTTCACAAGACTCAACATCATTAAGAGGAGCAATCGGAGTATTAAGGAAATCATTATTATTGGTATTGGAAAAATCACACAATTTGGTATTATCTTGTGCCATGGCAACAAGTAATCCAACACACAAGCAAACAGAAAAAGGCAAGCGAAAAGAGAGGAGGAGATTGGGAAAAAGAGGGCAAATAAAACAGCAAGGTTGAAGTGGGGGAGAGGAAAACGAGAGGAAAATGGCAAATAATGTAAATGCGAGGGAGATGAGTTTGTGATGGGTACTTGGTATGTCTTGACTTGAGGGAAGACCTCCCCGGCAACGGCGCCAGAAATACTTCTTGTTACGTCTTGAGCTTGCATTGGTTTTCCTTCAAGAGGAAAGGGTGATGCAGCAATAGTAGCGTAAGTATTTCCCTCAGTTTTTGAGAACCAAGGTATCAATCCAGTAGGAGGCTCCTCAAAAGTCCCACGCACCTACACAAACAAACAAAGAACTCGCAACCAACACAATAAAGGGGTTGTTAATCCATTCACGGCCACTTGCGAAAGTGACATCTAATAGAGATAGTATGATAAGATAAATATATTTTTGGTATTTTATAATATATATGCAAAAAGTAAAGATGCAAATAAAAGTAGATTGGAAGCAAATATGATAAGAGATAGACCCGGGGCCCATAGGTTTCACTAGAGGATTCTCTCAAGATAGCATAAGTATTTCGGTGAGTGAACAAATTACTGTCAAGCAATTGATAGAAAAGCGAATAATTATGAGATTATATAGGCATGATCATGTATATAGGCATCACGTCCGTAACAAGTAGACCGACTCCTGCCTGCATCTACTACTATTACTCCACACATCGACTGACTCCTGCCTGCATCTAGAGTATTAAGTTCATAAAGAACAGAGTAACGCATTAAGCAAGATGACATGATGTAGAGGGATAAACTCATGCAATATTATATAAACCCCATCTTTTTATCCTCGATGGCAACAATACAATATGTGCCTTGCAACCCTTTCTGTCACTGGGTAAGGACACCGCAAGATTGAACCCAAAGGTAAGCACTTCTCCGATGGCAAGAAAGATCAATCTAGTAGGCCAAACCAAACTCATAATTTGAAGAGACTTGCAAAGATAACTCAATCACACATAAAAGAATTCAGAGGAGATTCAAATATTTCTCATAGATAAACTTGATCATAAACCCACAATTCGTCGGATCTCAACAAAAACACCGCAAAAAGAGTTTACATTGAATAGATATCCACAAGAGAGGGGGAGAGCATTGTATTGAGAACCAAAAAGAGAGAAGAAGCCATCTAGATAATAACTATGGACCCGAAGGTCTGTGGTAAACTACTCACAACTCATCGGAAGGGCTATGGTGTTGATGTAGAAGCCCTCCATGGTCGATTCCCCCTCCGGCAGAGCGCCGACGAAGGCTCCAAGATTGGATCTCGTGGATACAGAAGGTTACGGTGGTGGAAATTGTGTTTCGGGTGCTCCCTGGATGTTTTCGGGGAACATAGTCTTATATAGGAGGAAGAAGTACATCGGTGGCCGCCCGAGGGGCCCACGAGACAACTGGGCGTGCCCTATAGGGGGGCGCCCCTACCCTCTCGTGGCCGCCTCGGCTGCTTCTTTACTTACACTCCAAGTCCCCTAGATCACGTTCGTTCCAAAAATCACGCTTTTGAAGGTTTCATTCCGTTTGGACTCCGTTTGATATTCCATTTCTTCGAAATACTGAAATAGGCAAAAAAACAGGAATACGGGCTGGGCCTCCGGTTAGTAGGTTAATCCCAAAAATGATATAAATGTGTAAAATAAAGCCCATAAACATCCAAAAGGGGTAATATAATAGCATGGAAAAATCAAAAATTATTAATATGTTGAAGACGTATCAGTAGCAAGCGGCGCACTCCGGGTACTCTATCGCAAACAAACAAGCATACAATAAGCACTCATCTAATGCACACGTAAAACACAAATAAAACACAAATAAAGAATCAAATCAAACGAAGCAACGAAACTCAAACAGCGAAAGAAATAAGCTTCGTTTACTAATATGGACTTAAGTCAAAATTTTACAGTAGCAAAAACTTGTTTGAGTAGGTTAAACGGAAAGAGGGTTTCAAGACGAAACTCTAGGCGCTTGAATCGCCTGATTCCGATAAACGAGCAAAAGTTATACTAAAACCAAAATCAGATCAGAAATCACGATCGGAAATAATCGCGGAAAATCCGACAAAAAGAAATATGGACAAACAGGCTAACGAACGAACGTTCGCTGTTTGCGGCTAGATGATGAAAACCGTTCGTTAAAACGAACATACGGACGAACGTCCGCTAAATAGACTAAACCAAAGAAAAAAAATAAAACCAATCTAAAAGAACCGGGTTCCTAAAAAAACCGGGCGGTATTCTAGAGAAAACTGCCGGCGGCAGAAACTACCTCTAGCGAGGCGGCGGCTGTCGGCGGCGAGGTCCGGCGGGGTGGCGGCGGCACGGATCAGCAGCAGCGGCAGCACGCGGCGGCGGTGGCGGTGGCGTTCGGCTGGGACGGGGCTAGGGTTTGGGGACGGCTTGGACCTCGGGCTTTAAAGGCCGACCGGGCGAAGTCCTAGTCACGTACGGCCCGGCTAGGTCGGTTTGTTTTTTTAAACATTACGCGCAGAAAAACAATTAAAAGGAATATTAAACGGACTCCAAAAATACCGAAATAAATTTTCCCCGACTTCTAAAATCAAGCCGGAGAAAGTGAACATTTATTTGCGGCCTAAATGTAATTTTGAAAAACGCGCATTTTTCCTAAATTCAAATAAAATAGCAAGAAACTCCAAAATAAAATATTCAATATTTCTTTATTCTGGGAAAGTCATTTTATTCCCTCTCTCATATTTTTATAATAGAAATAATTGAAGATAAAATAATAAAAATCAAATGATCCTATTTTCAAAATTTGAGAAAACTCAAATATGAAAATAACGAAATCCCCAACTCTCTCCGTGGGTCCTTGAGTTGCGTAGAATTTCTAGGGTCGAGCCAAAATGCAATAAAATATGATATGCAATGATGATCTAATGTATTACATTCCAAATTGGAAATTTGGGATGTTACAAGTAACATTCGATTGACAAAGGGAATAACGTATGTTGTCATAAGGTTCGACCGATAAAGATCTTCGTAGAATATGTAGGAACCAATATGGGCATCCAGATTCCGCTATTGGTTGTTGACTTGAGAGGTGTCTCGGTCATGTCTACATAGTTCTCGAACCCGTAGGGTCCGCATGCTTAACGTTCGTTGACGATATAGTATTATATGAATTATGTATGTTGGTGACCGAATGTTGTTCAGAGTCCCGGATGAGATCACGGACCTGACTAGGAGCTCTGGAATGGTCCGGGGGTAAATATTCATATATTGGATGATAGAGTTAGGCCAAGTGGTCAGGCCCACTGGGCCATAAGTCAGTGCAAAAGGAGTTTTGCGGAGGCCAGGGGGCCAAGCACCGGAGACCTTCGCGTCTGGCCCTGGGCCAGACGCTGAGGCCCATGGCGTCTGGGCAAGACGGCAAGGATTGTGGCATTTAGTCCAGGAGTCCGATTGGGACTCTTGACTTTTGGTCCAAACCAACTTTGAGGAGTCTTTTGCTCCAAGTATCGACCCCGGGGCTCAACATATAAATAGAGGGGCAGGGCTAGCACAAAAGACACATCAAGAAACACCAAACCGTTTGCTGGCAACCCTGTCCCCTCTAGTTTATCCTCCGTCATAGTTTCCATAGTGCTTAGGAGAAGCCCTGTAGAGATTGTTCTTCACCTACACCGTCACCACGCCGTCGTGCTGCCGGAACTCATCTACTACTTCGCCCGTCTTGCTCGATCAAGATGGCAAGGATGTCAGCAAGCTGAACATGTGCTGAACACGGAGGTGCCATACGTTCGGTACTTGATCGGTACGGATCGTGTAGGTGTACGACTACATCAACCGCGTTGATAAACACTTCCTCTTTGTGATCTTCAAGGGTATGAATATACACTCCCCCTCTCGTTGCTATGCATCTCCCAGATAGATCTGTAGGAAATTTTTGTATTGCATGCTACGTTCATCAACATGTAACTTGTAGACTTTTTGCAACAATTCCCACTTCTCTGCTCCTGTTTACACAAAACCAATTAGTATCTTGAAACCAACCACATTCCTCCCTTACCTAATCAAAATAGCCCAAAGAATATATTCGGAGTGAAACATAAGATATGATATGTATATCAAAACTAAATTGTTTTATTTAAAAAAATCATATGTATTATTCTACTTTGGATCAGTTGCAACGGACGGGCTCATTGCTATAGTGATATTTCTCTTTCATTGTCACAACGAACATCTATTGTACTTGTCCGGGCCGGATGCTCGCAACATGATGACCTGAGTTCGAATTCTATCGTAAAGTTTAGTTTTGTATATATTTTAATATATACTTCGCTACTATAGTGACAGTGGAACCCACAGAGTACTTAGAATACAAGATTAAGGATGGATTTGTTCTTCTTCATTTTCTGTATGAATCTGTAGCCAGCCTGCAAGTCATGTACACATTGTACTGACAATGGAACCCATGGAGTACTTAAAAGACAAGATTTCTCGGTTTGCATACGGGTTTAATGGGGGCGTTTGATGGAGGCGAGGAGGTGGGTTCAGTCGGGCGTGGAGCGGGTGGTGTAGTACTATTCTATTTGACAGCTACTAGTAAACCAGGACAATTCCCGATACGACTTTAATGCAGACGAGGGAGAGGGCAACGGTTCTTGAAATGTTGAACGGCCAATGATGCATCCTCCTTCAATTAGCATGCTGAATGCATGTGAGAAGTAATGGTAGGTGGATGGGGAAAAGTGGCAGCATTATATTTATTTTTGAAACAGAGGCAAAAGCTTTGCCTTTTGCATTAATTAAGTAGAAGATAGCTGCCCAGTTAATTGCCAAAAAAACTGAGCGAAAACCAATACATCGATTTGTGCGATCCCTTTGCTCACATTTGCAGCCAATTATATGTATCTGTAACTTCATCCATCAATTTACAAGTTGTGGTTACCTTTTCCATCAATTTCGTGCAACGCACGGGCATTTTGCTAGTAATAATGCTAAAAAATAAGTTAGAGGGACGAAGCAACCATCATTATAGTCATTGCTGAATCCGCTTCTCCCTCATCTTCTTCAAGTTAACCATGTGTTGCTTCTACTGTTATTCTTCCTCATGTGGGATGCGGATCGGCTTGGTAAAGCACTGACACCTGGGACCGCATGTTAGCAAACCTCCAGGCCAACGACCTCTGGAAATAAGAAACCTCCCCCGCCTTCCGCATGTAAAAATCACCTCCTTTTTACTAATGTTGATACTATAATTCTTTAGATCAATATAATCGAGATTTGTATAGATAGCACACAGGACAAAACCAAGTGGTATGGTTTAGGCATCGACAATGTGTAGCCAAATGTGAAATAGATTTTGGCATCGATGGGTACCATTGTGGACGGTGCTGCCAAAGCCAAAAAGATGGAACCGAAGCTCCCTAATTGATTGATTGAAGGAATAGAAAAATGCAACCTCTCTCCTCTTTCTCCCGTGCTTGGACGCATGTATAGTATAGAGCACAGAGTGTACTCCCCTGTCCCTTCTATCACATATCTCAAAGCAGTGAGGCGTCAAATCATAAAGCACGGATGATGCAACCATAATTTCACTCTTCGCTGACAACGCTTCTCCATTGTCTTCTTCGAGAAACCACCTTACCGCACTAAGCTGCACGGATGACGCTATTGTGTAGTACTAGTACATTTATGCGTCCTTTGGTTGAACGGACTTCATGGATGCATATAAGGTGGTCGTATCGGCTTGTAGGCGGCACTTGCGAATGACTTAACGTGGTCTCCGTCAATGGTGTTCTCCATCGAAAGCAGTTCGCCAAACCACAACGTTCGAGATATCGTCAACGTCACCTAAATGGGGAAGGAAGTAATTTCGCAAAAAAAGGGGGAAGAAAGTCAAATAGTTACTACCTCCTTTTCTTATACACAAGGCCAGTTTATTAAAATTACAATTTGTAGAAGGCCACTAACACTAATCCAGGCAAAATTGATGGGGTTTGCCTCGTACAAGCAACCAAGGACATTAATATACCCTTGCATGCATGCGGAAGTGAGAAGGTTGGTTTTCATCACACTGCATTAATCAAGTGATGAGGAGTGAGATGGTTAGCTCTTTGGGCGTCGGAGAAAAAAATAAGCATTAATTGACACGTCGAATGAGGATTTGTATCAATCAATTCCGCGAAGGAAAACCCCACCTTTCTTTTTTAACACAAGTAGTACTCCTACGTACGTGCTTGTATCCTGTTTGGGTCTAGGGCTTGCATTGCCATTCTTCGCCACACATTTTTTGCCAATCTTGCCTAAAGTTTTCAAAATGAAAAGGAGGTACACTTGCGCGCGGCTGTCGCAGTCGCACCGCACCCTCACATAGTCGCTCCTGCATGCCGCAAACCCAACCAAGGGAACGCACCCTCACTAACACGTGCTACCCCATGTAATCAAACCAATCTCAGCCATCGTAGCGCTGACACATAGTTTTCGTTCGTACATTATTTTTATCGAGCTGCGTGTTGGGGAACATTCGTAAGGCCCGTGTGGTGGTCTGTTGGGGAAGAAGAACAGGTGAGGAAGATGGGTTAGGAGACATAGGATATTCATCCAACCGCCTAAAATGGTTGACTGACCCAAATGATGAAAGTCAAGTGACTCGCATAAATATATGTTTTTTACATCGCAAAAGATCCCTAAAAACAACACCATAAAGAAAAACTATCACTTCTCGTGGAACGAGACGGCCTCATCGTCTTTGGCTGCTGGTGCACACCAGCCATAGTTGACAATGTTTGTCTCCACACCGTGGTTGTCCTCGGCCTCTAGCTACTCATTCACGTGGAGCGTGCAGGCGCTCTGCACGTATGCGAGCATCTCTCGGTTGACGTCCAGGATGTCCGGTTCTGTCTGCAGGAGGGCCTCGATGGCAGCGGCATCCACGCGCTCCGTGTCGAGTTGAGCCTCCGCCTCCCGGTTCAAGTCCAGGACGTCCGATTCTGCCTGCAGTAGGGCCTTGATGGTAGCGGCATTCGTACGTTGAGCCTCCGCCTCCCGGTTCACATCCACGCACTAGTAGAAAAAGCCTCATTTGTCCCGGTTCATAATGCCCATTTGTCTCGGTTGCCGAAAGAGTGTCGATATGAAAGCCCAACACCTTTAGTCCTGGTTCGGCCACGAACCGGGACAGATGGGGCTCCACGTGGCCGCTGCGGCTTGCCCACGCAGGAGGGCCTTTTGTCCTGGTTGGTGCCACCAACTATGACCAAAAGGCTTCCACGCGTTAGCAGTTAAGGCTGGGGTTTTTGTTTTTTTCTGAAGGGGGAGGGGGTTGGGGGTTTTGGGGGTTTTGTAGGGTTAATTTAGGGATTTCATATATTGTGTTAGCTATCTAAGAGAGAGAGAAGTGTCCTCTCTTATCTCCGTGCTTGGTAGACGCTATGTACTATACGTATAGAGAGGACTCGACACGCTATCTAGCTAGTAAGCCAATGAAGGAAACCATTACACTACTAGGAAAAGGGCTATATATGATATGGACACTAATTGCGCACCAGACATGTGGTGCGCCACTACTATATACTAATGGCGCACCATGTGTTGGTGCACCATTAGTGTCCAAATACTAATGGCGCACCACATCGACGGTGCACCACTAGTAACAATTCTTTTTTTCAAAACTAGTAATGGCGCACTAGGGGATAGTGTGCCATTACTAGTTAAACGATTAATGGCGCACCACATCCACGGTGCTCCACTAGTATTTTTTTCAAAACTAGTAATGGCGCACAAGGGAATAGTGCGCCATTACTAGTTAAACTAGTAATGGTGCACCACATCCACGGTGCGACACTAGTAATTTTTTTCAATTTTTTTTAAATTTTTTTAAATTTTTTTTCAAAACTAGTAATGGCGCACCGTGTCTGTGGTGCGCCATTACTAGTTGAACTAGTAATGGCGCACCACTCCCACGGTGCGCCATTACTAACTTGGCCCAAAAATTCCACCGAATGCACCCCCTGGACCGCCTTTTCAGTTTTAAAAAATAAAAGAAAATGATGAAAATGTCAAAAAAAATAAAAGAAAATAGGTTTCCCATGTGATATGTGGCCTAGTTGTTGGGAAAATTTACAAATATGAATTTCGACTTTATTTGCAAAATCTCTCTGCAATTTGTAAAATGGGCATAACTCTTGCATACGAACTCGGATTAAAAAGTTTTTTATATGAAAAATCATCTACTCGAAAAGTTACATCAGAATTTAATGGGGGAAACCCGTTAAACATTTTCAAAATCCTCAAAAACCTAACAGAAAAAAAGTTACGGGGCTATCAAGATCTAGAGGCAAAAAAATTTAAAAAATTTCAAACTTACTAGTGGCGCACCGTTTGCTAGGTGCGCCACTAGTAACAGAAAACAAATGCTTTCGAAAAAAAATTGGAATATTTTTTCAAAAAATGATACGTAATACGACCGGGAAGTTTGAAATATTTTTCAAAATTTCATCATACTCATGAACATGAACAATGTCGTAGACATCAACAAGGTTTAATAGGATTGATATCATAGATATATCAACAAGTGCCTGTTAAGTGAGGTGGTGCTGGGGTTGGATAGAACTGCGAAGTTAAGCGTGCTTGGGCTGGAGGAGTGTGAGGAGGATGGGTTACCTTCCGGGAAGTTTGACCACTTAGTGCGATTTGACTTGAGATTAAGCATATTGACCCGAGATTAAGCAATAGTGACCCGAGATTAAGAAAAAAATGAAAAAAAACTAAAAAAAAATTAAAAAAAATTCTGAAAAAATATTTTAAAAAAAATTGTTAGTAATGGTGCACTACTATGTGGTGCGCCATTACTAGTTCAGATAGTAACGGCGCACCATGGGCTATACTAATGGCGCACTTCCTGGTGCGCCATTAGTATCTGGTATACTAATGGCGCACCTGTGGTGCGCCATTAGTAAAAAATTCTAATGGCATGGTGCTAGTGGCGCACCTATAGTGCGCCATTAGTAGGCAAAACAGGTGCACCACTAGCAGGCCTTTTCCTAGTAGTTTTAAGTACAAAAGATCATCATGAACATATACAGAGAGAAGTCATCGACCTCTCCTTCTCCGACACTACTGGCTACATATATACAATATAAGATCTCTTACAATCCCCTAACATCTGAACTCAACTTCCACATGGTATTCACCATCTTTGTCGATGACGTGGTCACAAAAGAATAATCTTGCCAATTCCTATTGAATTGCTCGTATGCGATCTTGTGGTAGGAGTTCATCCCGCATCTGAAACATCTAATTTGAAGAAGGGGGTCAATACATATATATGAATGAAACTCACCACAAATGATCATAATAAAATAAAATTGTGAATATTATTGCTTACGCACATCATATTGTTTTTTAGAGTAGCCCCGCTCACAGGTCGTGTGGTGGATGAACTCGCAAATGTAGTATCCACATAAATCATTCCTGGGTTCCTGCCACTAACACCTTACAAGAAATAGAGGTAAATCAAACTGATAAGCAAGCATGCTAAATGGTATTGATGAAACTAGCTAGAATGAATGGGAGATGCGCGGAACTAGCTAGTAGTACTTACTTTTGGGTGGCTAAATCGCAGCTCCGCCGGCAATCCAGGAGCTTGTGCTATGAACTTTTTCCAAACCCTGCGTCACAAAGAAAACAATTACTTGATATCAGGAAATGAACAAAGTTGTCGACATGGTGCAGTAATGATCGATTGAACTTACTTCTCGACCATTCTAGTCATGGTCGCATACTCCTCGGGATTTTTTCGTTTTGAGTCTATGACGGTTACTAGTCCCTGCTCACGCTTAATCTCTAGCAGAATAAAGTGGAAGCTGCGCACACATGCATAACTCATCAATTACATTACTATAACCTCGAGTAATAAGGGAAACCGAATATGCACAAGACAATAACACTCACCTGTAATCATAAGGGAAGAGTATTGTATCTTTGTTTTGATTTCGAAGTAGCCATGCGAGCAAGGTGGCCTTGGTTTGTTTGGCATCATGTTTAACATTCCATTCATCCATGAGATTTGTGTTAATGAACCCAACATCACTTATTTGTCTTTTCTTCAATTCGGCGATCTTCAATCTGCAGAATGTAGTGAGGATAATTATATATAGATGCAATGAAATAGCTGAGATATGTATAGAAACATAATTAATGACAGAAGTAGTACTTATAGATAGTAGCAAGTGATGATTGTTTTATCGAGGGCCTTTTGATTGAAAAACTAGAAGAACTCCTCATATGGAACAAACAACTGATCAATTCCAACAAGGTCGTGCTCCTCTAACTCTCAGTGTCAAAGTATCTATCCCAGACTTGCTGCAGATGTCCATGTACCAATCACAGAATCTTCGCATCATCATTGTTAGAGGAGTTCCAGGTTTGACGAGAGGCTTCCCGTGCCGGAATTTGAATGTGTCTGCCTCCATTGTATCCAAAATGTGCAACGTCGGGCATGTAATCTCCAGGATTGGTACCGTGCAGCATGCTCGGGATATTAGCGATGATATCACTAGAAACCTTGAGCGGGGGGCACGATTGCTTCACTTTTTCGTCGGGCTGGGGAATTTTTTCCCTCTTCTTCATTCTGCTAACCTTTGATCAGTGCAAGTACTTCTTGACTGCTCCGCTTCCTTATATGTCATTTCAATAACGTGGTCATAGTTGGATTGCGGCGGAGGCGGTGATGGTCGCTGCAGGTCATCCAAAGTGCGCTTCGCTTTCACCGGATCTATCTTCTCCTCATGAGATGGATGTTTCACAGCTTTTACCGATTCAAAGAAGTCCCTCACTTGGCCTTCACAGATCTTCTGGTTTTCCTCTTCGCTCCTCTCGTATGGTAAACTTCTCTAGAGGCTTGAGAGACGATGGACCAAATCTGTATTGCCTCCCACCTCTGGCTGTACTGCTAGATGCCGGAGCAGCCAGAGCGGCTGCGGCTGTCTTCTTTTGTTGCTTAAGAGGTGGAGAACAAGGAGTCGGACTGCTACGACGCGCCGGGGCAACCGGAGCGGTGACGTCTTGTTCTACCGTCACTGTTGCTTACGTGGCGGCGAAGGAGGAGGCAGGCTGCTCGGACAGGCCGGAGCAAGCGGAGAAGGAGGTAGAGTACTGCCGCCCTCTCAAGATGGAGCAGTAGGCGGAGTGCCCTGATCACTCGCTAGAGGAGGAGGAGGGGTTGAGGAGGCGGAGTGCCTAGCTGGCTTGTAGGAGGCGTGAAGTTAAGAAGCTTGATATGCTCCTTCCGCCATAGACACGGAGTCTTCAGAGCAAGACCCAGCTGAGTCTCCCCATCACCTGTTGGGTGGTCAAGCTGGAGCTCCTCGAATCACTCTGTTATTTCATCCACCATCACTACAGCATAGCCTTGTGGAATCGGACGGAAGTTAAAAGTTGCTATAGGTGAAGGAGGGAATACAGAGCCGACGGCCTCCTCGACTTTGAGCTGAAGCCATTGCGTCATAAGGTGGTACTGGTGTGAAACCGTGATAAAATCCACTGGGTAACTAGGACCTGTGAAGTCAGGCTGCTAAACAAGCTTGGTGGAAGCCACACTGCTTCTCCGCTGACATGGAGGGGTAGCTTATGTGGTAGCTTGGGCAGGATCTGGCTGGTTCTCAACAGCTTGTCGTTCCTCTACATTTCATACCCTTGCCTGAAGCTTCTGCGGTTCGCTCATCTCCACTTTCCTCCTCCTCTCTTGGGTTTTCTAACCGTCTGCGTCGGGAAACCCAACCTTCCATGCAATTGAGCCTGGTGTGCCTCGTGTTCGTCCAGGGTGCTCAGGATTCCCGAGGGCCTTTGTGAGCTCATCATTCTCTCTGTCAGGAATGAACATCGCTTCTTGCGCTGCTTTGATTACTTCCTGAAGCTTAATGATGGGTGTTGCAAGTTGCTCGTCCATCCAATAACACTTCCCTATTTCAGGGTCCAAAGTTCTCCCAACTCCGAAGAAACAAGTCATTGAACGGTCTGGCCAGTGCAATGTCTCTGGTTCGACCCCTTTAGCAACCAGGTACAACTCAGTATTATCCCACAACGGTCAGGCTTTGAGGTAGCCACCTGACCCCACGCTATGGTGATGCTCCTTCTTTGCACCATTTTTCTTCTTAATCGCTGACATCTTCTTACTTTTCTTCGTTGTTTTGTGGGCCACAAATTTGGGCCAGTGATCTCTTATCTTCTCAAATCGACCGGTGAAATCTTGAGTCTTGTTTTTGTCGACATACATTGATTTCAACTCATTCTTCCACCCCCTGAATAGACCTGCCATCTTCTTGAGAGCATGAGCCTTGATCAATGGCTCTATAATTGGCTTCTCTGGATCCTCCTCTGCCGGTAGGGTGCAATTTTCCTTGAGCACGGTCCAAAGATCATCTTTTTGTATATCTTCGACAAAAGAAACTTGAGGGTGTTCCTTCTTAGGCTTATACCATTGGTGGATGATGATCAGGATCATATCCCTAACAAGAGCCCCGCACTGAGCAGAAAATGCTTCCTTGGTCCGGAGGGGTTAAATTGGTTGGCCATCGCGTGCGATTTCTATGATCATGAACCTTTCATCCGGGCGCAACTTTTTCTTCGGGCCTCGTCTCGTTACTGAAGTTTTGCTCAATCCCTAGGCCTACAAAAGAAGAAAGAAGAGTTAATATATGTACATACAAAAACAGCTAATGCATCAATTAGCTAGTAAGCACAGGCTTAATTAATATATATATATGCCTCGTCGGACATTGCAACAGTTGATCCCGACTCCGTTCGGTCACGGGAGCCATCATGACGGTCGCCGGACCCACCATCATGATCATGACTTTCCTCCTCCATTGTTTGATCACCGTAGCCTGCTTCCTCTCCTTCCAGACCTCAGAGGTCGTTGAGAAATGACAATACATCACGTCCGTCGGGGATTATGTCCCCTAATATCTCTTCTTGTTCAAAGTCTCTTTATTGATCTATAGTTTCTACAAATATTACAAGATGGCAACTAAGATACAAACATGAGAGATGGATATATTAATAATGGCAAACATAGACCCCTCAGTGATCCTCGACCCTCGACCCCTCCACAACCCTCGACCATCATCCCCTCGGCGACCCTTGACCCCCTACCCTAGCTAGTTCCGATCCTTGACCGCTCGGATTCTCTGAACTTTTAAGGGATTTAACAAGATGGCGCCATTCTGGATGTGCAAAAAAATGGTCCCTATTTTTTCCGGATCTCATCTACCCTTCTATATGTCATGTTGTCTAGTACTGTCAAACGATTCAATACTTTGACACAAGAGAACATGCACATATAGAATGGTAGATGAAATTAGGAAAAAAATAGGGATCCACTTAATTATGCACATCCATAATGGGGGCATTCTTGATAAATCTCTTATAAATCTCGAGAGAGTTTGTCGGGTAGGGGCGGGAGGGGGTATGAGATTGACAACATTTTTTTTCTATGGTTTGGGTGTCCTCGAGAGTTAGTCGAGCGAGAGGGGGTTGATCGACATCGCCCTGTCGACCCCTCGGTGATCCTCGACTGTTCACCCCTCGACGATCCTCGACCCTCATCCCGTCGGCGACCCTTGACCCCCTAACCTAGCTAGTTCCGGTCCTCAACCGCTTCGATTCTCTTAACCTTTAAGGTATTTAACAAGATGGCGCCATTCTGGATGTGTAGAAAATGGTCCATATTTTTCTGATCTCAAGAAAATCATTGCTTCATCATTTGCCGAAAGTAAAAGGTGCATAACGGTATGAAGCTCTCCAATATTGTTTTGTAACGGAGTCCCGGATAGGATAATTCGCTTTTTGGTATGAAGTTCAACAAGAGCATTCTGAATATCGCTATTTGGAAGGCCTTTGCTGAAATCCGTACCAAAAAGAAAATCATTCTATCAGGAACTCCGTTCCAAAACAAGTTTGAAGACCTTCATAGCGTCATACATCTGTTACTTCCAGCAAATGATGTAACGATTAATGTGATCAGGAAAAAAATGGATCAACTTGTTCACATCCATAATGGGGGCATTCTAGTTTAACGGAGACCTTCGACCCTCGGCAATCCTCGACCCTCGACCCCTCGACGACCCCCGACCCTTGACCCCTCGACGACCCTAGACCCTCGACCCTCAATGACCCTCGACCCTTGACGCTGGACGACCCTCGATCCTCGAACCTTGACGACCCTCGACTCTCGACCCCTCGACCC
>NC_057807.1:40203687-40220632 GCF_018294505.1 Triticum aestivum
CCTCGACGAACCTGGACCCTCGACCCTGCGACCCTCGACCCTCGACGACCCTCGCCCCCTTGATGACCCTCTAACCCTCGACGACCCTCGACCCTCGATGAAAAAATAGAGGAGAAGAAGAAGAATAAAAAATAAAGGGAAAAAAGAAGAAAAAAAGAGGAGAAGAAGAAGAAAAAATAGAAAATTTTCTATTTTTTCTTCTTCTCCTCTATTTCTTCTTCTTCTCCTCTTTTTTTCTTCTTCTTCCTCTTCTTATTTTTCCCCCCTCTTCTTCTCCTTCCTATTCTTATTTTACTTTTTCCTCTCCTTCTTTTTCTTCTTCTTCCTTGTTCCTTCTTCCTTCTTCCTCTTTTCTTCTGTTTCCTTATTTTTCTTTTTCCTCTCCACTAACCTAAGCTCTATACTAACCTAAAATGCACTATACAACAAACCGAAAAAATATTCTATGAACAATTAAAAAACATACATCATCTATATATATGAAAAAAACATACATCATATGAACAAAATAAAGCATACATCAATATACATCAATACATATACAAAAAAACATACAAAAAATGGCCGGCAGCGCTCATAGTAAGGACGTCAACAACGAGGCAGGGTGACGGCATCGGGGTAGGGGCGGCGCATGGACGTCGGTAGGGGCAGATAGCAGCGACGACCGGCACAGTGACGGCGACAACGAGGATGGGCGACAGCGTCGGGGCAGGTGTGGCGTGGAGATGGCGGCGACGACGGGCGCGGGCGATGGCGACTACGACGGTTGGCGTGGGCGACAGCGACGGTGACGACGACGGCGGGGGACGGCGATGGCATCGATGGGGCGAGCTCGGGCAGCCTGGCGATGTTGTCGGGGCGGGTAACTACAGAGATGAATCTGAAAAACACTAAGTGTTTTCTTATATAGCAAAGCCATTGGTCCCAGTTCGTGGCACCAACCGGGACCAATGCCCCCTTTTAGTACCAGTTGGTGCCACCAACCGGGACCAAAGGCCTCTTTTCAGCAGTCCAAAGGGCGGGAAGCATTGACCTTTGGTCCCGGTTGGTGGCACAAACCAGGACTAAAGGGTGGCATTGGTACGGGTTCGTGGCACCAACCGGGACCAATGCCCGCCTTTAGTCCCGGTTGGTGCCACCAACTGCGACCAATGGCCTTGCACAGTGGCGTGGTTGTGGGAGTTTAGTCCCACCTTGCTAGGTGAGAGCCCCCCGCACCTTTTTATAAGATCCACCGCCTCTTCCCTCCCGAACTCCTCTGAACTGCAGACCTATGGGCCTAAACTTACACTTCTATGCCTGTGGGCCTGCTGGGCCTTCTACGGGCCTGAATCCTGGCCCAACTAGCTGGGTTACTAGTCGTATTCAGGCCTTGGTGGCCCAATAGGTGGAATTTTTTTATTTTTTACTAGTTTTTCGTTTTGTTTTGCATTATTTATTTTATGTTGTTTTTTGCTTTATTTTTTAATTCTTTTTGCTTATAGGTAATAAAAGATATAAACTTTCTGTTAGTGCCATCTCCTTTTCAATTTGAATAGTTTAAATTTGAATTTTTTAAAATTTGTGTGGATAACTAGTTTTTGAATAGCTTTACTATAAAGATATTTTAAGTGTTTTTTTCTTGTTATTTAATATTACTGTGTTTTATCATTATATTCAAAAAAAGATTTTGTTATTTTAGTTTCTAACAAAAAATTCTTTATGATAATTCTTTTTGCAATTAAAGTTTCTAACAAAAATTTTTTATTATGAAAATTATTTTTGCTTTAATGTTTCGAACAGAAAATACTTTGGTAATTTTGGTTGCATAAATTTTATATAATTTAATTTCAATAATACTAGATGTTTATAAAAGTTTTTTGAGTTGATTCCTTTTGCTATTGCAGTTTTATAAAAGCTTTTTAGTTGATTATTTTTTCTATTGAAGGATATTATAGTTTTGTTTTAGTTGATCATAATAGTATATTGTAATTGAATATTTTTAGTTCTTTCTTTTTGCTATTAGTTCAGTCTTTTTGCTATTAGTTCATTCTTTCAGCTAAATGACCCTTAAATTGAAAAGCACTACAAATGAACGCTGAAAAGGTTGAAAGTTGGCATGGTATCATCATTTCACCGACATAGCATGTGCTAAAAACTTGAGAGGGTTACCACAAAAACTGGATGCACTTCATGTACTAAACAGACAATCTCTTTGGAAGTATCAGTATTTCGGACAAAAATTCATTAGTTACAAAGGGATTTCATTTGTTCACATGTAACTGTAGTGATATTCTAGATCAAAGGCATCATCATAATAGTTGTGGATAGAAAGTCTTCACTTTTTCTTCGCTTGTGTCCTTTGCTTATTGCGTTGTAACCATGGATAATCTTCATCGTTTAACAGGTGCTTGGGTCAGACTGGACTTTGAAGGGAGGAATTTCATGAAACTTTTCATAATCTTCAGACATGTCTGTATTGCCCTACAATCCCATGATGTCTGTTTTTCCTGAAAGAACTATGTGGCGCTTTGGCTCAACGTATGATGTATTAGCTTCCTTATCTTTTCTTTTTCTCGGTTTGGTAGACATGTCCTTCACATAGAAAACATGCGCCACATCATTGGCTAGGATGAATGGTTTGTCTCTGCACCACAAATTTTTCAGATACAATGTTTTCATTCCATACTGTGGGTCTACCTATACGCCGCCTCCTAACAGATTGACCCATTTGCACTTAAACAAAGGAACCTTAATATCATGTCCATAGTCAAGTTACCATATGTCCACTATGTAACCATAATATGTGCCCTTTCCCCTCTTGGTTGCTGCAACAAAGCAGACACCACTGTTTTGGTTGGTGCTCTTTTGATCTTGGGCGATGGTGTAAAATGTATTCCCATTTAGCTCGTACCCTTTGTATGTCATTATAGTCGAAGATGGTTCCCTCACCAACGAGTACAAGTCATGAGAAACAGTGTTGTCACCCCTGAGACGTGTTTGGAACCAACTTCCGAAACTCCTGATGTGTTCACATGTAATCCAGTCATCACACTAGTCCAGGTGTTTGGAGCGCAGAATGTTCTTGTGTTCATCAACATACGGGGTCATTGTCGGTGTCAAAACTCGCGGATCTCGGGTAGGAGGTCCATATCTGTGCGTCTAAGGCCAATGGTAACAGTAGGCAAGGGACACAATGTTTACCCAGGTTCAGGCCCTCTCGATGGAGGTAAACCCTACTTCGTGCTTGATTGATATTGATGATATGGGTGTTACAAGAGTTCATCTACCACGAGATCGTAGAGGCTAAACCCTAGAAGCTAGCCTATGATGATTATGAATGTTGTGATCGTCCTCATACGGACCGGAATCTCCGGTTTATATAGACACCAGAGAGGGCTAGGGTTTACATGTAGTCGGTTACAAGGAAGGAAATATAATATCTGAATCGCCAAGCTTGTCTTCCACGCAAAGGAGAGTCCCTTTCGGACACGGGATGACGTCTTGAGTCTTGTATCTTCATAGTCCAACAGTCCGGCCAAAGTATATAGTCCGGCTGTCCGGATACCCCCTAATCCAGGACTCCCTCAGTAGCCCCTGAAACAGGCTTCAATGACGATCAGTCCGGCGTGCAGATTATC
The DNA here is from genome assembly GCF_018294505.1 of Triticum aestivum. NCBI lineage: Eukaryota > Viridiplantae > Streptophyta > Magnoliopsida > Poales > Poaceae > Triticum > Triticum aestivum. The sequence goes on from NC_057807.1 coordinate 40,207,308, forward strand.
TTCGGCATTGCAAGGCAGGTTCCATCTCCGAACTCTCCAAAGTAATTATCGAACACTTGAGTCGTGTCCGGAACTACAAGATGATCTTTGCATACCACCGTAGGGAGAATAATATTTCACAAATGTAACCTGCTGACAACTTTTGTATGGTGCGACATTACACCACGGTCGGTTCGAACCGTTTTTCCACAACCAGCCATAGCGCACATTGTGAGGCGGTTTCCTTGGCACGTCTTGTCAAAGCAGAGATCATGTCCCCTTATCATGGGATTCCCATCAATACGGGTATGGGTAACCCAACCGCACCATCTATCGTGGCGCTTGGGAAATAAGCGACCCTCAACGGGCAAGTGGGGAGGCGCACTGCTTTCATCGCCTCTATAAAGGGATAAGAGTTCCCCATTTTTACCCACGCCTTCTTCCTCTTTCGCTAATCCATTCTTGCTTCCTCGAGCTCCATCGCCCTAGTCCACGCCTTCTCCGCACAGCCAAACATGTCCGGAGCAGGAGGCAAGTGGGTGGCCTCCACCGTGAAGGAGGAGCATATTGTGAAGCTTCGGGCGGCCTTATACTTGGCCACAAACATCACACACCAGCTACTGGATGTAGGGCAGATCATTCCAACTCCGGAACCCCACGAGAGGGTCGTGTTTCTCTCCCACTTTTTCCGTGGACTAGGATTTCCACTTCATCCCTTTGTCTACAGGCTCATGTTCTACTACAACCTAGATTTCCATGACCTAGCCCCCAATTTCGTCCTCAACATCTCGGTGTTTATCATGGTGTGCGAGGCCTTCCTCCGCATCAAACCTCACTTCGGCTTGTGGCTACGAACGTTCTGCGTGAAGCCGAAGATTGTGAGCGGCCAGCAAGTGGAGTGCGGAGGCGCCATGGTGGGTAAGATGGCTAATGTCACCTGGCTTGACGGCTCCTTCGCGGAGACCGTGAAAGGATGGCAATCGGGGTGGTTCTACATCACCGAGCCGTGTGGCGCCAACTGGCCCCCAAATTCCGATCCGGAATCCCCATGCGGCTCACCTCCTCGGAGAAGAAGGGCCTGGCCTGGGGCGAGCCTGCGGAGCTGACCGGACATCAAAACTGTATAGAAAGTATGATTGACAAGAACATCAAGCTTGTCAACGTGGTCCAGGTCATGCTCGTCCGTCGAATTCTTCCGTGCCAAAGACGGGCTTTTAATCTGTGGGAGTTCGTCCTGGCCGAACACCAAACACTCCAAGAGCTCTATGGCATGACACTTAAGGACACATGGAAGGTGTCGTTTAAGGGTATCGAAACACCTCCTCCCACGTTCGAGGACCGCGGACTCCACGCCTAGCGATCCCCCCGTCCGGTGAGTTTTCTAACCATCACTGGGTGTAGCTTTCCCCGCATACTCATGGGAAGATGCTAAGTTATCGTGTGTACCTAATCAGGAGAACGGGAAGACGGCGAAGCGGATCGACTATCCGGCTCCGCTGCCAGAATGTCCGGCGACCGCTCTCCTGACGGAGATGCTAGTCCCGGCACCATACAAGGCGCCAGAAAATAAGGCCGAGAAGAAGGCCCCGGGGACCAGGAAGGGTCTCCGGCGCAAGGCCGTACAGGATGCCTCGTCCCAAGACGACGAGGCACATTCCTCCCATGAAGGGGAGAGGAGAAGGAGAAAGAGAGGGTCGCCCCATCCGGGGAGGCCGAAGGGTCTAAAAGGGCGGCCCAGGGGACCAGGAAGGGTCCCCGGCGCAAGGCCGTCATAGGCTCGTCGTCTGAGGACAACGAGGTAGACTCCTCCCACAGAGGCAGGGAGGATCAAGAAGAAATGCCAACTACCCGTACTGGAGAGGAGAAGAAAAGGAAGGCCGCCCCGTACGGGGAGGCTAGGATGCCCAAGAAGGGAAAAGCATCCCTTCTGGATTTCTCCACCATGGCCGCCTACAGCGAGGAGTGGCTGCTCAGGGGGAAGCCCCCAGTAAGATCGTAAGTATCCGTACTTCCGTTGTATTTTAGTGCGATTTCATTTCATAGTCTGTTATAACGGCGAACATGCAAAGGCAGTCCGGCCAGGGCCCATCCCGAGGTATCTTCTTCGGATGGGTCCTTGAGCGATTCGGCAATGAATTCGCTCCCAACGGCCACTTCCCCTCGGCCTGCGGACGACATGGAGTTGTTGTCCCAAAGGCTCCCTTAGCAAGGGGAGGTGATTCCGGAGACGCCTCAAGGAGAAACCCCAGACGCCGGGCTCATGGAGCGCAGGATCCCCGCGGACTGTGCCGACGAGAGCCGCAACAAGTCCGGCTCCCAGCACCGGGTTCAGGCAGGCAGCCCCTCGCTAGGGAGGTCGAGCCATTCATGCCTGTGACTTCCGCTATGCCAGGGGCACCGCACTCTTATGAGTGCGGTGATTTAGAAGGTTCTGTCCGCCAAGAGCGGACTAACCGAAGCCTGCACCAGCCTCCTAACAGGCTTTGAGGTAAGTAAAATATAAAGTTATCACCCGATAGGTAGTAGCCCCTGATACTCTGCTTGGTGTTCGGAACGAGAAGCCAACAGATGGTCAATTATAATCCGCAGGAGTTTAACAGTAGGTGTTCATGTGAATAAACAAGCGGCATTGGTTGCCGTTGCTTCCTGCAAAATGGAAGTCTCCGGACTCAAGCGGGACATGGAGTAGGCCCAGGGGGAGCATGGCCTCACGAAGAGGCAGCTCGAAGAAAACAAAGGTGAGTAATACCCCATTCACCTATCACAAAGGATAGAAAAAATTGGTGACCCTCAGAATGTGTCATGATTTGGTAATAGGGGCCCCGACCGAAGTGGCGTCCCTCAAGAAGGCGCTATCCGAGGCCGAAGACAAGGCGGCCATGGAGCGTATTGAGCGCGAAAATTAGAATGCTAGGGTGGGCGAGATACAGCAACAGCTCCAGGAGCGCAAGAAGTTCGAGTCCTTGGAGCGTGACTACAGGACGAAGGAGTTTGAGCTTGTGAAGGCCCTTGTGAGAATGAAAGACGCCAAGGCCGAAGCCGAAAAGGCCCAGCAGGAAATCCAGGCGGCCAAGAAGATAGCTTCGGGTAAGCCATTCTTAATGCAAAGCAAGCATGTGGAGGAGGCATTTCTTTTACTTACCCGAATTTGGAGCTCTCCAGGGGCATTCGCAGATCTGCGACGCAGCGTATCTGATGCTGCGGAGTTCTACTGCACCGAGGAGGGGAGCTCCACAGAGAAGCTGTTCTGGTCCCAGTATGCTGGAGCCGAACTGGTGATGCCTCTGAGTGACCAACTGAAGAAGTTTGTTGAACTCCACAGGACGGCTGAAGTGGCTATGAAGGATTTCATAGTCCGGCTGTGGCCTGGTGAGCCCTTGCCCGCCAGCTACTTCGGCCTGATAAAGCGGATGATGAATGCGTATCCGCGGCTGGAAGTGATCAAGCGGTCCGTTTGCATTGAGGGTGCCCTCCGAGCCTTTGCTCGTGCCAAGGTGCATTGGGGCAAGCTGGACGCAGAAAAGCTGGTGAAGGATGGACCGCCAGAGGGCAAGGCGCATTGGTATCCGGAAAAATATTATGATGGCGTTATGAAAGGCGCTCGTCTCGTGGCCGATGAATGTACCAAGGACACAATTTTAGAGTGAATTCACTTCAGTCATGTTTGTAATATAAAGACGAAGTTACTTGTGCTATGTAGCGCTTTTTTGATTTAAAATACTACCTTCTATGCCCCTGTTTATAAAATTCTGAAAGTAGGCCAGTCGTCAGCTTCCGACCCCACGTAACTAGTACTGGGCTGTTCGTGGAAAACCCAAACACTTTTTATCCAAATATTTGGTCCCTAAAGGAGGTATCTAGCGCAGCGAACAAGGCATCGGACTATGCGGCTTTATAACCCTCACTTAGCCATATAAGTCTACAATTTTAAATTTCGACGAAGCCCCTAGAATTCGCAAGGTCGAATTTGGGCGCTCTATACGCCTAAATCAGACGAGGTCGATTCCTCGCCTAAAGAGGAAAAATCTTTAAGGATTTTAAGACCTCTCGAAGAGCGACCAGCTCTCGCCACATCATGCCGGTCAGTTTTTGGCTTCTCTACTGAGGTGCTCATCCGGAAGAACCGGGATACAATCGCAATAGTTCTCCGTGCGCTACCTTAGCCGATATAATGGAACGTATGGTACCAAAACAAGGGAGCTGGGCTAACCCAACTATGGACCCAAGACATGATTCAAACCTGATGCATATAGTGCTATAAGTTTGGGGTGCCGCACTGTTAAAAGTGTTCGGACTTGTCTTGCCATATTACGGGGCGCCATAAGAAGCCCCTGGCAAAATAAATGTACAAAAGTGTACGTATGCAGATAGGAATGATAAGCTGACGATGTATATAATCTCCCATTGATGTATAATACGTCTAAGCATATGTTTACAATGAATGCATTAAGCAGAGATAAATAGGACTATTTGACATGTCCCGTCAAAGGGCAGGCCGCGTACAGGTATATCAAACAGGTATTAACGATCGTGAATAGATTCCACCTGGGTATTCCCTTTGTGCGCGACGCTTTTTGCCTCCTTGGATTTCTCTACTGTGAAAGTCCGATAATCCGGCTCTTCTAGAGAGGATGCCTGAAAGCGGGTTCCTAAAAGATAAAGGGGGTTATTAAAGTGTGTTGCGGCTGACCCGCACTGTTGACTGTGCCACTATTGCACCTCCGCCTATGCCCATGGTATTTTGAGTGCATAATTGTGTACGCGCGGCACGAATGCTGCCTTAATGGGACTGGAGCGGAGGCTGGACTGCTAGTCACGCTTCTGGCATGCCTGGCGATCCTATTGCGGGGCACTTCGGACTCTCTTGACGGTGTTCGGAGTTGGTGTCGCCGGGTTGGTGGTTTGTCAGGGGAAGCCGCTTTGTACTTCTGCTGCGAGGGCTACAGTATGTTCTTCTATACGGAGAGAGCGATCCATGTTTCCGTTGACTGTTATGACCCTGCGAGGTCCTGGCATCTTGAGCTTAAGGTATGCATAGTGTGGCACCGCATTGAATCGAGCGAATGCGGTTCGTCCAAGCAGTGCGTGATAACCACTGCGGAAAGGGACGATGTCGAAGATTAACTCCTCGCTTCGGAAGTTATCTGGAGATCCGAAGACCACCTCCAGTGTTATGGAGCCCATGCAGCGGGCCTCTACCCCTGGAATTACACCTTTAAAGGTAGTTTTGGTGGGCTTGATCCTTGAAGCGTCGATGCCCATTTTGTGCACTATGTCCTAATAAAGCAGGTTCAGACTGCTGCCACCATCCATAAGGACTCGTGTGAGGTGAAATCCATCAATGATTGGATCTAGAACCAATGCAACCGAACCGCCGTGACAGCTGCTGGTAGGGTGATCCCTACGATCAATGGTGATCAGACAGACTGACCATGGGTTGAATTATGGGGCGACTGGCTCCATCGCATAGACATCCCATAGTGCTTGCTTCCGTTCCCTTTTGGGGATGTGGGTAGCGTAGATCATGTTGACCGTTTTCACCTGGGGAGGAAATTTCTTCTGCCCCCCGTGTTCGGACGCCGGGGATCATCGTCATCGTCGCTATGAAGCCCCTTGTCATTGTTCTCGGCATTTATCTTGCTGGCCTGCTTGAAAACCCAGCAGTCTCTATAAGTGTGATTTGCTGGCTTATCCGGGGTGCCGTGAATTTGGCATGAGCGGTCAAGTATGCCGTCCGGACTGGACGGTCCCTAATTTTTCTTTTGAACGGTTTTTTCCGCTGACCGGATTTTGAGCCACTGAGAATCCGGCATTGACTGCCGTGTCATCAGTGTTATTACCATTGTTCCGACGCTTATGTCTGTTACACCGTGGCTTTCCATTATTGCTGTGCATGTCTGAAGTGCCTGAGTTTATTGGCGTGGTGCTGCTGCGAGCCAACCAGCTATCCTCGCATGCGCAAAAGCGTGTCATGAGTGTCGTGAGGGCCTCCATGGATTTTGGTTTTTCCTGGCCAAGGTGCATGATGGCGTGTATTACGGGGGACGCTTTTGGATAGCTTGATGGCGTGTAGATCGTCTCCGCGGGCCATGTGAATGTGGAGAAGGAAATCTTCGATCCATATTGCGGGGTCTGTTGCGCCATCATATGATTCAATGTTCACGGGTTTAAACCCTTCTGGGAATTCAAGATCCATTACTTCATCAGTGAAGCAGAGGGGGCGTGCGGCGCCTCTGTGCCGGGCTATGTCGCGACGCAGTCCGACTAAGTCTGGTTGGTTGTGTTCGGCCCGGCTGTCGGGACCCCGACTCAATGCCACATCGATCTAGCATGTAACACCTCATATCACTTTGCGGCCTCACGCACGGTATCCCCACGGGTGTCGCCTTACCTTTGCCCGGGACCGTTTGCGCATTTTGGCACACATATATGATGGTGTCGCTAGCATCCATATGATAAAGAGCCCGGGCTGACATGGCTAGTCGTAAACCCAAAGTGGCACTAACTTACAGGGACAGGCATCCATGACCCAGCATCGAACGTGTCGGTCATCAGCGAGTGAATCTAGGCTGTAGCACTGGGCTAACAGGACTCCGGTGAACCGGGCTGTAGCGGGCTAACAGGACTCCGGTATTCATCGCGTGACATTTCCCCGAATGGACCGACACAGGATCGAAGAAGGACACATGCCGGCCAGCCTAAGTGTTCCGGAGCAGTAGCAAGTTACCAGGGCTCAGTGGAAGCACTAGGAGACATTTCCCGGTAAGAGAGGCTACTAAGGATAAACAACTAGATAGTCAGATCCCACACATAGCAATACACATTACACGTACGCATAACATGCAATTATGTGTTGTACAACATGGCATCACAGCATAACTCAACAACTCAAATAGATAAAGGCTCAGAAGAGCCAACATAGCATTTATTACAAACAGGGGGTCACATGACCCAACATTCAGAGCAATCAAGCAACAGACGGAAGCATTACATGTCTGAGTACAGACATCTATAAATGAAAAAGGCTGAAAAGTCTGACTATCTACAACGTCCGATCAAGATCGTAGCTGAGGTACAAGCTACTCGTCGAAGTCCATGAGAACACTAGTAAGACCGAAGTCTCCGCTGCAAAAGCATAAATAAAGCAACATGAGTACAAAGGTACTCAGCAAGACTTACATCAGATCCTATCATATATGCATTTGTATCAAGAGGGTAATGTCGGGTTTAGTTGCAGCAAGCCAGCTTTGACTCTGTGGCTATCCTGTTCTACGACTACCAGAAACTCTTGAGGTGAGACAACGTACACGAGTCCACTAATCACCACACAATACACTACTATGGACTCATCCCCGTCTCCCTACGAGAAGGCCATCCATAGCACTCACACTTGTCTTGAGCTTTTAGAGTTTCTACTTCAAGTTGTCTATGTACCATGTAAGCATCCAAGAATTCCATAACCGCGGACCCGGCTATTCGAATAGATCATGTTAACCCTGCAGGGGTGTACTTCTTCGCACACGCTCTCGCCACTTACCGCCATGTACACGTCATGTATCTCGGCAACCTTCAAGCGGAAGCCTGGCGAGGGTGTCGGCCACTACCTGACTAACCACACGAGACTCTAGTCCAGGTTTATCGCCTATTCGGGTTCCATCCGCAAGGAGATCCAGCCGGGGTGTCGCTCACGGCCCCAAACGATGTGAGCAGGGTTCCCAAGCCCACCATCCAGGTGCCACTTGGTACACCGTGCCACCTGTGCCTAGTCTGTCCCAAGCCCACCCTGCCGGGTGCCACTTGGTAGAAAAATAGCACTACCTACAAACACCAGAAACTAGTTGCGACTCCTGGACAGAGATCAAGTCGGTTAATAAGTCGAGAGGGGTCGAGTTACCGGAACCCAATGTGTGGTAGTATCGAGTCATTGGAGAACATACATAGAACTCAGTGCTTAAGGGCGGTTCCAGTGAGACAACCCACCATGTACTCCTACATGGCCTCTCACCGCTACCTTTACCAAATCGTGTTCACACACTTAACTCTCAGCATCTGAACATACCGTAAGACTCCAATTCATTCCCAATGAATCAGACCTGACACAACTCTAAGCAATAGCAGGCATAGCATGGTAGGAACACAACATGGCTCAATCAACTCCTACACATGCTAGTGGGTTTCAACTATTTACTGTGGCAATGACAAGTCATGCAGAGGAATGGGTTCAACTACCGCAGCACAAAGTAGCAGATGAATCGTTGTTGTCCTAATGCAATAACTGAGAGCAGGAGCGAGAGAGTAGGGTTTTATCGAAATGAACAAGGGGGTTTGCTTGCCTGGTAAATCAACAAGGGAGGCACTGCTTCACAGACAGGTACTCTGGAACGCCTCCGGAGCAGGACCTATCGAGAAGGAACGGTGCCAACAATCAAAACACAAGCATATGCAACACAATGATGCATGAACATGGCATGAAGAAGTGATGCTGATTGTGCTAATGCAACTAGTACTCATTTGGTTGAAGTCCATTTGAACCAAAGCTCAAATGCAATTCTAAATTAAGTCTCTTATATATGCCATAATGTGTTTTCACCTATACAGCAAGTATAGGTTGGTTTGTCATGCATGAAACTAGTACAGATGGAAAGATTGCATTTTTCATATGTAAATTATTTTAATCTGAGCTACGGTTGAATTGATATGAATTTTTGAAGTTTAAATCAATTTCTGGAATTTCCTGATTTAATTTAAATCCAGAAATCATATTATTGCGTTAGCATTGAGTAGGCATGACGTCAGCAGGTCAACTGCGGCTGGCTAGGGTCAAACCTGACGTGTGGGGTCCACACGTCAGTGACAGGGGGTTAAACAGGGTTAGATTAACTTAATTAAAAGATTAGGGGGGGGGGTCGGGCCCACTGATCAGTGTTAGTGGCTAATTAGGTTTAGTTATTCTTTTACTAAAATTAGCAGGGCCTGGCCCCACTAGTCAGTGACCCTGGGGGGTCAAACCCCAGGTCAAACAAGTCAAACCCGCCGGAGGTTAGCCGCCGGCGAGGTCCGCTTCGTACATGTGCCCCGGGTTTCCTCTGTGGTGCTCCAAATGGCGCGCGGCTAGGCGCGTTGGAGAGCTAGCACGATGGCGCGTCGGGCGGTGGCCGTGGCTGGGCCTGGGGTGGCCGGAGTCGACGGCGGCGAGCTCGGCTGCGGCTGCCGGAGTTCGGTCGTGCACGAGAACCCGTTTGGAGCTCGAGGACGAGAGAAACAACATGCTAGGGATGCTCTACGGGGCCTTACGAACGTGTTGGACTCGCCGGGGTGACCAAATGGTCACCGAAGCTGCGTCGACGGTGAGCTCGGCGGCGGCGGAGGTTTGGCCATGGTGGGGAAAGGGCTTACGGCGAGCGGGTGACTAAACGGAGAGGGGGAAACGGTGGCGGAGCTCACCGCGGATCCAACGGCGTCGTCGGCGAGCTCGGGGAAGGCTTGGGGCAGCCGAAGCGACGACGGCGATCTCGTCGGCCGAAGCTTGAAGACGACGGCGATTGCGATGAAGCAGAGCTCGCCCGGGTTGCTTGCTCGGTGAGGAGGGAGAGGGAGTCGCGGCGGAGCTGGGAAGCGTGTCAGGTAGGCGAGGGGAGGCCGGTGGCCACGGCAACGGCGAGCGGCGGCGGTGATGGCGCTCGAGTGTGCGAGGGAGAGAGCAGTGGGAGAGGAGGAGGGCGAGGGAGAGTGCGAGAGAGGTCGGGGTGGCTGCGTGGCGTCTCCGGGGCATCCAGACGAGGAGGGGAGAGGGCAGGCAGGCAGAGAGGGAGGTGGCGTGGCGCGGTGGCGCGCGAGCGCGCCGGGCACGCTCCCCTCCCTCTGTCGAGGATGAAGACGACATAGGAGGAGGCGGCTGGGCCGCCTGCTGGCTGGGCCGTCCTGCTGCTGCTGGGCTGCACAGGGAGAAGGCCCAGGTAAGTCTCCCTCTTTTATTTTGTTTTCTAATTTTTCTGACATTTGTTTTGATTTAATTAAAATATTAAATCATTTTATTACCTTATGCCAATTTTTGCAGGAGCTAGATATATTATTCCAGAGCTCCCCAACAGGTGGCATAATTTTTGGACATATATTAATATATATAACTAATATATTTCCAATGCAAATATTTATGCAGTAATTCCAAATGCCCAAAATAAATACCTATGAGCTCTTGAAAATATTGGTTTGATTTTTATCTCTGTCCAATATTTTCAAAGAGCAACATGAGCATTTTCTTGGACCCTTTTGGAGAAATTTTTATTTGGGTCATTTTCAAAAATGATTCTGAGGGTTCCACCAATCCTCATTTCAAATTTAAATGAAAATTTAAACATGATGCACAAATGACTAGCTAGTCTAGGTCATACCAAACTAGGGATGTGACAACTCGCACCCACTTGAAAGAATCTCGTCCCGAGATTCAGGGGTCGACGGAAAGAAGGCGGGATACTCCAGTCGAAGACGATCTTCTCGCTCCCAAGTAGCTTCTCTCTCGGAATGATGAGACCACTGAACTTTGAGAAACTTGATGTTCTGACGTCGGGTAACACGCTCGGCTTGATCAAGTATGCGAACCGGGTACTCTCGATATGTGAGGTTATCTTGGAGATCAAGCGTTTTGTGGTCCACTCCGCGGATGGGATCCGAGAAGCAACGCCTGAGTTGAGAGACGTGGAAGACATCATGAACTCGAGAAAGATGTGGGGGTAGTTCCAATTGGTAGGCAACCTCTCCTCGTTTAGCGAGAATGCGAAAAGGACCAATGTAACGAGGAGCCAACTTGCCCTTGATACCGAAACGATGGGTACCCTTCAAAGGAGTAACCCGAAGGTAAGCTTGGTCGCCAATTTCATAAGTCATATCCTTATGATGACGATCGTACTGACTCTTTTGACGAGACTGGGCTGTTTTCAAATTCTCACGAATGATGCGAACTTGCTCTTCTGCCTCCTGGATCATGTCCGGTCCAAAGAATTGTCTTTCACCGGTTTCTGACCAGTTCAAAGGTGTTCGACATCTTCGTCCATAGAGAACCTCAAAAGGAGCTTTCTTGAGGCTAGATTGATAGCTATTGTTATAAGCAAACTCGGCAAAAAGAAGACATTTCTCCCAATCCATACCGAATGAGATAACGCAAGCTCTAAGCATGTCTTCGAGAATTTGATTGACCCGTTCCACCTGTGCCTAGTCTGTCCCAAGCCCACCCTGCCGGGTGCCACTTGGTAGAAAAATAGCACTACCTACAAACACCAGAAACTAGTTGCGACTCCTGGACAGATATCAAGTCGGTTAATAAGTCGAGAGGGGTCGAGTTACCGGAACCCAATGTGTGGTAGTATCGAGTCATTGGACAACATACATAGAACTCAGTGCTTAAGGGCGGTTCCAGTGAGACAACCCACCATGTACTCCTACATGGCCTCTCACCGCTACCTTTACCAAATCGTGTTCACACACTTAACTCTCATCATCTGAACATACCGTAAGACTCCAATTCATTCCCAATGAATCAGACCTGACACAACTCTAAGCAATAGCAGGCATAGCATGGTAGGAACACAACATGGCTCAATCAACTCCTACACATGCTAGTGGGTTTCAACTATTTACTGTGGCAATGACAAGTCATGCAGAGGAATGGGTTCAACTACCGCAGCACAAAGTAGCAGATGAATCGTTGTTGTCCTAATGCAATAACTGAGAGCAGGAGCGAGAGAGTAGGGTTTTATCGAAATGAACAAGGGGGTTTGCTTGCCTGGTAAATCAACAAGGGAGGCACTGCTTCACAGACAGGTACTCTGGAACGCCTCCGGAGCAGGACCTATCGAGAAGGAACGGTGCCAACAATCAAAACACAAGCATATGCAACACAATGATGCATGAACATGGCATGAAGAAGTGATGCTGATTGTGCTAATGCAACTAGTACTCATTTGGTTGAAGTCCATTTGAACCAAAGCTCAAATGCAATTCTAAATTAAGTCTCTTATATATGCCATAATGTGTTTTCACCTATACAGCAATTATAGGTTGGTTTGTCATGCATGAAACTAGTACAGATGGAAAGATTGCATTTTTCATATATAAATTATTTTAATCTGAGCTACGGTTGAATTGATATGAATTTTTGAAGTTTAAATCAATTTCTGGAATTTCCTGATTTAATTTAAATCCAGAAATCATATTATTGCGTCAGCATTGAGTAGGCATGACGTCAGCAGGTCAACTGCGGCTGGCTAGGGTCAAACCTGACGTGTGGGGTCCACACGTCAGTGACAGGGGGTTAAACAGGGTTAGATTAACTTAATTAAAAGATTAGGGGGGGGGGTCGGGCCCACTGATCAGTGTTAGTGGCTAATTAGGTTTAGTTATTCTTTTACTAAAATTAGCAGGGCCTGGCCCCACTAGTCAGTGACCCTGGGGGGTCAAACCCCAGGTCAAACAAGTCAAACCCGCCGGAGGTTAGCCGCCGGCGAGGTCCGCTTCGTACATGTGCCCCGGGTTTCCTCTGTGGTGCTCCAAATGGCGCGCGGCTAGGCGCGTTGGAGAGCTAGCACGATGGCGCGTCGGGCGGTGGCCGTGGCTGGGCCTGGGGTGGCCGGAGTCGACGGCGGCGAGCTCGGCTGCGGCTGCCGGAGTTCGGTCGTGCACGAGAACCCGTTTGGAGCTCGAGGACGAGAGAAACAACATGCTAGGGATGCTCTACGGGGCCTTACGAACGTGTTGGACTCGCCGGGGTGACCAAATGGTCACCGAAGCTGCGTCGACGGTGAGCTCGGCGGCGGCGGAGGTTCGGCCATGGTGGGGAAAGGGCTTACGGCGAGCGTGTGACTAAACGGAGAGGGGGAAACGGTGGCGGAGCTCACCGCGGATCCAACAGCGTCGTCGGCGAGCTCGGGGAAGGCTTGGGGCAGCCGGAGCGACGACGGCGATCTCGTCGGCCGAAGCTTGAAGACGACGGCGATTGCGATGAAGCAGAGCTCGCCCGGGTTGCTTGCTCGGTGAGGAGGGAGAGGGAGTCGCGGCGGAGCTGGGAAGCGTGTCAGGTAGGCGAGGGGAGGCCGGTGGCCACGGCAACGGCGAGCGGCGGCGGCGATGGCGCTCGAGTGTGCGAGGGAGAGAGCAGGGGGAGAGGAGGAGGGCGAGGGAGAGTGCGAGAGAGGTCGGGGTGGCTGCGTGGCGTCTCCGGGGCATCCAGACGAGGAGGGGAGAGGGCAGGCAGGCAGAGAGGGAGGTGGCGTGGCGCGGTGGCGCGCGAGCGCGCCGGGCACGCTCCCCTCCCTCTGTCGAGGATGAAGACGACATAGGAGGAGGCGGCTGGG
>NC_057807.1:40220642-40221087 GCF_018294505.1 Triticum aestivum
GTTTAGCGAGAATGCGAAAAGGACCAATGTAACGAGGAGCCAACTTGCCCTTGATACCGAAACGATGGGTACCCTTCAAAGGAGTAACCCGAAGGTAAGCTTGGTCGCCAATTTCATAAGTCATATCCTTATGATGACGATCGTACTGACTCTTTTGACGAGACTGGGCTGTTTTCAAATTCTCACGAATGATGCGAACTTGCTCTTCTGCCTCCTGGATCATGTCCGGTCCAAAGAATTGTCTTTCACCGGTTTCTGACCAGTTCAAAGGTGTTCGACATCTTCGTCCATAGAGAACCTCAAAAGGAGCTTTCTTGAGGCTAGATTGATAGCTATTGTTATAAGCAAACTCGGCAAAAAGAAGACATTTCTCCCAATCCATACCGAATGAGATAACGCAAGCTCTAAGCATGTCTTCGAGAATTTGATTGACCCGTTCCACCTG
>NC_057807.1:40221097-40222399 GCF_018294505.1 Triticum aestivum
GCGTCGTCGGCGAGCTCGGGGAAGGCTTGGGGCAGCCGGAGCGACGACGGCGATCTCGTCGGCCGAAGCTTGAAGACGACGGCGATTGCGATGAAGCAGAGCTCGCCCGGGTTGCTTGCTCGGTGAGGAGGGAGAGGGAGTCGCGGCGGAGCTGGGAAGCGTGTCAGGTAGGCGAGGGGAGGCCGGTGGCCACGGCAACGGCGAGCGGCGGCGGCGATGGCGCTCGAGTGTGCGAGGGAGAGAGCAGGGGGAGAGGAGGAGGGCGAGGGAGAGTGCGAGAGAGGTCGGGGTGGCTGCGTGGCGTCTCCGGGGCATCCAGACGAGGAGGGGAGAGGGCAGGCAGGCAGAGAGGGAGGTGGCGTGGCGCGGTGGCGCGCGAGCGCGCCGGGCACGCTCCCCTCCCTCTGTCGAGGATGAAGACGACATAGGAGGAGGCGGCTGGGCCGCCTGCTGGCTGGGCCGGCCTGCTGCTGCTGGGCTGCACAGGGAGAAGGCCCAGGTAAGTCTCCCTCTTTTATTTTGTTTTCTAATTTTTCTGACATTTGTTTTGATTTAATTAAAATATTAAATCATTTTATTACCTTATGCCAATTTTTGCAGGAGCTAGATATATTATTCCAGAGCTCCCCAACAGGTGGCATAATTTTTGGACATATATTAATATATATAACTAATATATTTCCAATGCAAATATTTATGCAGTAATTCCAAATGCCCAAAATAAATACCTATGAGCTCTTGAAAATATTGGTTTGATTTTTATCTCTGTCCAATATTTTCAAAGAGCAACATGAGCATTTTCTTGGATCCTTTTGGAGAAATTTTTATTTGGGTCATTTTCAAAAATGATTCTGAGGGTTCCACCAATCCTCATTTCAAATTTAAATGAAAATTTAAACATGATGCACAAATGACTAGCTAGTCTAGGTCATACCAAACTAGGGATGTGACAACTCGCACCCACTTGAAAGAATCTCGTCCCGAGATTCAGGGGTCGACGGAAAGAAGGCGGGATACTCCAGTCGAAGACGATCTTCTCGCTCCCAAGTAGCTTCTCTCTCGGAATGATGAGACCACTGAACTTTGAGAAACTTGATGTTCTGACGTCGGGTAACACGCTCGGCTTGATCAAGTATGCGAACCGGGTACTCTCGGTATGTGAGGTTATCTTGGAGATCAAGCGTTTTGTGGTCCACTCCGCGGATGGGATCCGAGAAGCAACGCCTGAGTTGAGAGACGTGGAAGACATCATGAACTCGAGAAAGATGTGGGGGTAGTTCCAATTGGTAGGCAACCTCTCCT
>NC_057807.1:40222791-40223265 GCF_018294505.1 Triticum aestivum
GGGGGGGGGTCGGGCCCACTGATCAGTGTTAGTGGCTAATTAGGTTTAGTTATTCTTTTACTAAAATTAGCAGGGCCTGGCCCCACTAGTCAGTGACCCTGGGGGGTCAAACCCCAGGTCAAACAAGTCAAACCCGCCGGAGGTTAGCCGCCGGCGAGGTCCGCTTCGTACATGTGCCCCGGGTTTCCTCTGTGGTGCTCCAAATGGCGCGCGGCTAGGCGCGTTGGAGAGCTAGCACGATGGCGCGTCGGGCGGTGGCCGTGGCTGGGCCTGGGGTGGCCGGAGTCGACGGCGGCGAGCTCGGCTGCGGCTGCCGGAGTTCGGTCGTGCACGAGAACCCGTTTGGAGCTCGAGGACGAGAGAAACAACATGCTAGGGATGCTCTACGGGGCCTTACGAACGTGTTGGACTCGCCGGGGTGACCAAATGGTCACCGAAGCTGCGTCGACGGTGAGCTCGGCGGCGGCGGAGGTT
>NC_057807.1:40223849-40255596 GCF_018294505.1 Triticum aestivum
GTTTAGCGAGAATGCGAAAAGGACCAATGTAACGAGGAGCCAACTTGCCCTTGATACCGAAACGATGGGTACCCTTCAAAGGAGTAACCCGAAGGTAAGCTTGGTCGCCAATTTCATAAGTCATATCCTTATGATGACGATCGTACTGACTCTTTTGACGAGACTGGGCTGTTTTCAAATTCTCACGAATGATGCGAACTTGCTCTTCTGCCTCCTGGATCATGTCCGGTCCAAAGAATTGTCTTTCACCGGTTTCTGACCAGTTCAAAGGTGTTCGACATCTTCGTCCATAGAGAACCTCAAAAGGAGCTTTCTTGAGGCTAGATTGATAGCTATTGTTATAAGCAAACTCGGCAAAAAGAAGACATTTCTCCCAATCCATACCGAATGAGATAACGCAAGCTCTAAGCATGTCTTCGAGAATTTGATTGACCCGTTCCACCTGACCACTCGACTGAGGGTGGAAAGCGGTACTGAAGGAAAGATGGGTTCCCATGGCAGTCTGGAAACTCTCCCAGAAATGAGAAGTGAAAAGACTGCCACGGTCTGAATTGATCTCTAGTGGAACACCATGAAGTGATACTATTCGAGAAATATATAAGTCAGCGAGCTGACTAGCAGTGATACTCTCTCGAACAGGAAGGAAGTGAGCCACTTTGGAAAGACGATCAACGACTACGAAGATAGCGTTATTCCCTCTCTTGGTCCTAGGAAAGCCGGTGATGAAGTCCATACCAACTTTATCCCATTTCCATTCAGGAATAGCTAAAGGCTGAAGGGTGCCAGCAGGTCTTTGATGCTCTGCCTTAACGGGACGACAAACGTCACATTTAGCAATGAACTCAGCGATTTCTCTCTTCATCCTAGTCCACCAGAACCTCTGGCGTAGGTCCTGATACATCTTAGTGCTACCGGGATGAATCGTGAGAGGAGATTCATGCGCCTCCTTGAGAATCAATTGTCGAAGATGTTGCTTCTTGGGGACCACCAGGCGGTTCCCAAAGAAAACAACACCTCGATCATCTATAGAGAAACTACCAGCAATACCCTTGGCAATGTTTCTCTTGATCCGGGTAATCCCCGTATCATTCTTCTGGGCTTCTATGATAAGATCCACAAGGGTAGGTTTCGCCACCAAGGTAGAAAGGAATCCGTGAGGAGCAATGTGAAGATTAAGCTTACAGAATTCCTCATGGAGAAGTGGTTGGCCTTGCTGCAACATGAGATTGTTGCAATAGGATTTACGGCTTAGAGCATCAGCCATGACATTGGCTTTGCCTGGGGTGTAGGTAATCCCTAGATCATAATCTGTGATTAACTCCAACCAACGTCTTTTCCTAAGGTTCAGATCCGGTTGGGTGAAGATATACTTGAGACTCTGGTGATCGGTGTAGATCTCGCAACGTTTACCAAGAAGGTAATGTCGCCAGGTCTTGAGTGCATAGACTACGGCTGCAAGCTCTAGATCATGTGTAGGATAATTCTCCTCATGTGGATGCAACTGTCGAGATGCATAGGCAATCACATGACGATCCTGCATAAGAATGCAACCTAGTCCCTGTCGTGAGGCGTCGCAGTAGATAATAAAGTCCTTTGTGAAATCCGGTGGCACAAGTACGGGAGCAGAAGTCAGGCGTCTTTTCAGTTCCTGAAAACTGTACTCACACTATGGGGACCACTCGAACTTTTTATCTTTCTTGAGAAGTTCCGTGAGGGGTTTGGCTACTATGGAGAAATTTTCGACAAAGCGGCGACAATAGCTGGCTAGACCAAGGAAACTCCTAACTTGTTTAACGGTTTCAGGTGGAGTCCAATCGAGAACGGCCTTAACTCTCTCGGGATTGACAGCAATGCCCTTACCAGAAATTACGTGGCCTAGGTAGGTCACTTCTGGCAACCAAAATTCACACTTGGAGAACTTGGCATAAAGGCGGTGCTCTCTGAGTTTTTCTAACACAAGTCTAAGATGTTCGTCATGCTCTTCCTCGTTCTTCGAGTAAATAAGAATATCATCGAGGTAAACCACGACGAACTTATCTAAGTACTCCATGAAGATCGAGTTCATCAAGCGGGAGAAAGTGGCTGGGGCGTTGGTTAGGCCAAAGGACATGACGGTGTACTCGTACTGACCATAACGAGTTACAAAGGCCGTCTTGGGAATGTCCCCGTTTCTGATCTTGATTTGGTGGTAACCTAACCTCAAATCCATCTTGGAGAAGACTGAGGATCCAGTGAGCTGGTCATACAGGTCGTTGATCCTGGGGAGCGGATACTTGTTCTTTATCGTGACCAAATTAACGGGACGATAATATACAACCATCCGGTCCGTACCGTCTTTCTTCTTGACAAAGAGGACGGGGCAAGCCCAAGGAGAAGAACTAGGACGGATGAAACCCTTTTGCAAGGACTCATCAAGTTGTTTCTTAAGCTCGGCTAGTTCTAAGGGTGCCATCTTGTAAGGTCTCCTAGAGATTGGAGCTGTTCCTGGGATAAGATATATGACGAACTCTACATTTCTGTCAGGCGGAACACCTGGCAGTTCGTCTGGAAAGACATCCGGAAAGTCACGGACTACCGGGATATCTTCAAGGTCTGGAAGAGGGCTGGCATTAAGAGAATAGAGCTGACGCTTTGCAACTCTAGTGGAGACAGTGACTATCTTGCCGGATGGGTGTGTAAGATGAACAGATCTGGTGTAACAATCAATCTTGGCATGATGAGCTGTCATCCAGTCCATACCCAAGATGATATTAATATCTGAGGACTTGAGGGCTACAAGTGATGCAAGGAATACAAGTCTGTCAACAAGGATTTCGTTACCATGGCTTACACTAGAGGTTTGCCATTTGGATCCAGGAGTTTGGATGACTAGCGGAGAGGGCATATCACAAAATGACATGTTGTGCAAGTTAGCATAGCTCTCGGAAATGAAGGAGTGAGATGCTCCAGTATCGAATAGAACTGATGCTGGGTGACAATTGACAAGGAGTGTAGCAAGAAGGACATCCTGATCATCATGAGCGTCTTTAGCTGAGACGTGATGCGCACGTCCACGTTTAGTGTGAACTGGCTTGGCTTTGATCGTCTTACTCGGCGGCTTGACACAGCCAACATACTTCTCGGGCTGGGGTGGAGCATAACTAGTCTGAGAGCAGTCACGTGCATAGTGTCCTGGCTTCCCGCATGTGAAGAAGTCCCTGAGGTTGGACGTGGACCCGCACTGACAAGCGGTCTACCAGTGGGCCTGGGTGAAACATATGACTGAGCTGGGGGAGGCACCACATGGGATGGCCTCGGTGCATAACCGGAAGGAAGAGCGGATTTTGGAACCCAAATCCGGTGCTTTTGAGAACTAGAACCGGAAGAAGATCCCAAATCACGGGTGTGCTTACGAGACTCCTCGTAAGTGAGCTGAGCTGTCTCTGCATTAATGGCCTTGTTCACAAGGGCTTGGAATGTATCACAATGATGTAGGTGGAGATCACGACGCAGCTTGGGGTTGAGACCCTTCCGGAACCTAGCTTGCTTCTTGGCGTCCGTGGACACTTCTTCTGTGGCATAGCGGGCGAGGTTCTCAAACTCTCTACTATAAGCATCAACAGCCATCTTATTCTGGGTGAAACTACAGAACTCTTCTCTCTTGCGATCGATGAGGGCTTCAGAAATGTGATGCTTGCGATAAGCCTCAGTGAAATCTCTCCAGGTAGGAATCTGACCAGCTGGAAGCATAGACTCATAGTTCTGCCACCAAAGACTAGCAGGACCTTCCAGGTGATATGTGGCATAAGTGACCTTGTCATCTTCAGCTACATTCACGGAACGCAGCTTATGAGTGATGCTACGGAGCCAGTCATCTGCATCGAGTGGCTCGATGGAATGATGAAAGGTAGGGGGGTGCAAGCGAATGAAGTCACGAATGGTCATAGACTTATTGGACTGATGTGCGGTGTTCTCCTCGATACGTGCCAACAAACGGTTAGACTCACGCTTGTTCCTCTCCATCTCTAACATGAACTCTGTCAATGAAGGCGGGTCAGGAGGATCCTCATTCCTACCATCTCCATGGTTCTGGCTACGAACAATAGAACTAGATGACATCCTGTGAAACGAAACCAAGGACGGAATCAGCATCAATCTATAGGCTGTAGAATGTAGGACAAGGAATTAGTATCTCTCGAACTCCTACAGAAATTCCGGCAGCATAATGGCAGTAAAATGCTCAGAATGAGACATCCTACTAGAAATGGGGTAATAACATACTCAACATCATTACTCAAGGTTCTGAGATCATACTAAACAGACCACACCGAAAATACTCAAAACTGGGGTATGACTCTGATCAACCAATCCTATGGGACTACGGAGTAGTAACACGTGATCCTGATAGACGGAAGAGAAAGCCTATTTCCTTAACCCCGTAGGAAAGATAGGACGGCTCAGATCAGAAGGCCATGAGGTAAAGGAGTAAAAAGAGCCTTACGTTCCTTCCCACAATCAATTCCCTTACATAACTAGAGAATTTCTAGACTCAACTTCGACCAGTTTGGCTTGGCAATCCTACAGGCAGTCAGGCTCTGATACCAACGCTGTCGGGACCCCGACTCAATGCCACATCGATCTAGCATGTAACACCTCATATCACTTTGCGGCCTCACGCACGGTATCCCCATGGGTGTCGCCTTACCTTTGCCCGGGACCGTTTGCGCATTTTGGCACACGTATATGATGGTGTCGCTAGCATCCATATGATAAAGAGCCCGGGCTGACATGGCTAGTCGTAAACCCAAAGTGGCACTAACTTACAGGGACAGGCATCCATGACCCAGCATCGAACGTGTCGGTCATCAGTGAGTGAATCCAGGCTGTAGCACTGGGCTAACAGGACTCCGGTGAACCGGGCTGTAGCGGGCTAACAGGACTCCGGTATTCATCGCGTGACATTTCCCCGAAGGGACAGACACAGGATCGAAGAAGGACACATGCCGGCCAGCCTAAGTGTTCCGGAGCAGTAGCAAGCTACCAGGGCTCAGTGGAAGCACTAGGAGACATTTCCCGGTAAGAGAGGCTACTAAGGATAAACAACTAGATAGTCAGATCCCACACATAGCAATACACATTACACGTACGCATAACATGCAAGTATGTGTTGTACAACATGGCATCACAGCATAACTCAACAACTCAAATAGATAAAGGCTCAGAAGAGCCAACATAGCATTTATTACAAACAGGGGTCACATGACCCAATATTGAGAGCAATCAAGCAACAGACGGAAGCATTACATGTCTGAGTACAGACATCTATAAATGAAAAAGGCTGAAAAGCCTGACTATCTACAACGTCCGATCAAGATCGTAGCTGAGGTACAAGCTACTCGTCGAAGTCCATGAGAACACTAGTAAGACCGAAGTCTCCGCTGCAAAAGCATAAATAAAGCAACATGAGTACAAAGGTACTCAGCAAGACTTACATCAGATCCTATCATATATGCATTGTATCAAGAGGGTAATGTGGGGTTTAGTTGCAGCAAGCCAGCTTTGACTCTGTGGCTACCCTGTTCTACGACTACCAGAAACTCTTGAGGTGAGACAACGTACACGAGTCCACTAATCACCACACAATACACTACTATGGACTCATCCCCGTCTCCCTACGAGAAGGCCATCCATAGCACTCACACTTGTCTTGAGCTTTTAGAGTATCCACTTCAAGTTGTCTATGTACCATGTAAGCATCCAAGAAGTCCATAACCGCGGACCCGGCTATTCGAATAGATCATGTTAACCCTGCAGGGGTGTACTTCTTCACACACGCTCTCGCCACTTACCGCCATGTACACGTCATGTATCTCGGCAACCTTCAAGCGGAAGCCTGGCGAGGGTGTCGGACACGACCTGACTAACCACACGAGACTCTAGTCCAGGTTTATCGCCTATTCGGGTTCCATCCGCAAGGAGATCCGGCCAGGGTGTCGCTCACGGCCCCAAACGATGTGAGCAGGGTTCCCAAGCCCACCATCCGGGTGCCACTTGGTACACCGTGCCACCTGTGCCTAGTCTGTCCCAAGCCCACCCTGTCGGGTGCCACTTGGTAGAAAATAGCACTACCTACAAACACCAGAAACTAGTTGCGACTCCTGGACAGATATCAAGTCGGTTAATAAGTCGAGAGGGGTCGAGTTACCGGAACCCAATGTGTGGTAGTATCGAGTCATTGGACAACATACATAGAACTCAGTGCTTAAGGGCGGTTCCAGTGAGACAACCCACCATGTACTCCTACATGGCCTCTCACCGCTACCTTTACCAAATCGTGTTCACACACTTAACTCTCAGCATCTGAACATACCGTAACACTCCAATTCATTCCCAATGAATCAGACCTGACACAACTCTAAGCAATAGCAGGCATAGCATGGTAGGAACACAACATGGCTCAATCAACTCCTATACATGCTAGTGGGTTTCAACTATTTACTGTGGCAATGACAAGTCATGCAGAGGAATGGGTTCAACTACCGCAGCACAAAGTAGCAGATGAATCGTTGTTGTCCTAATGCAATAACTGAGAGCAGGAGCGAGAGAGTAGGGTTTTATCGAAATGAACAAGGGGGTTTGCTTGCCTGGTAAATCAACAAGGGAGGCACTGCTTCACAGACAGGTACTCTGGAACGCCTCCGGAGCAGGACCTATCAAGAAGGAACGGTGCCAACAATCAAAACACAAGCATATGCAACACAATGATGCATGAACATGGCATGAAGAAGTGATGCTGATTGTGCTAATGCAACTAGTACTCATTTGGTTGAAGTCCATTTGAACCAAAGCTCAAATGCAATTCTAAATTAAGTCTCTTATATATGCCATAATGTGTTTTCACCTATACAGCAAGTATAGGTTGGTTTGTCATGCATGAAACTAGTACAGATGGAAAGATTGCATTTTTCTGATAATTTTTCATATATAAATTATTTTAATCTGAGCTACGGTTGAATTGATATGAATTTTTGAAGTTTAAATCAATTTCTGGAATTTCCTGATTTAATTTAAATCCAGAAATCATATTATTGCGTCAGCATTGAGTAGGCATGACGTCAGCAGGTCAACTGCGGCTGGCTAGGGTCAAACCTGACGTGTGGGGTCCACACGTCAGTGACAGGGGGTTAAACAAGGTTAGATTAACTTAATTAAAAGATTAGGGGGGGTCGGGCCCACTGATCAGTGTTACTGGCTAATTAGGTTTAGTTATTCTTTTACTAAAATTAGCAGGGCCTGGCCCCACTAGTCAGCGACCCTGGGGGGGTCAAACCCCAGGTCAAACAAGTCAAACCCGCCAGCGGTTAGCCGCCGGCGAGGTCTGCGGCGTACATGTGCCCCGGGTTTCCTCTGTGGTGCTCCAAATGGCGCGCGGCTAGGCGCGTTGGAGAGCTAGCACGATGGCGCGTCGGGCGGTGGCCGTGGCTGGGCCTGGGGTGGCCGGAGTCGACGGCGGCGAGCTCGGCTGCGGCTTCCGGAGTTCGGTCGTGCACGAGAACCCGTTTGGAGCTCGAGGATGAGAGAAACAACGCGCTAGGGATGCTCTACGGGGCCTTACGAACGTGTTGGACTCGCCGGGGTGACCAAATGGTCACCGAAGCTGCGTCGACGGGGAGCTCGGCGGTGGCGGAGGTTCGGCCATGGTGGGGAAAGGGCTTACGGCGAGCGGGTGACTAAACAGAGAGGGGGAAATGGTGGCGGAGCTCACCGCGGATCCAACGGCGTCGTCAGCGAGCTCGGGGAAGGCTTGGGGAAGCCGGAGCGACGACGGCGATCTCGTCGGCCGAAGCTTGAAGACGACGGCGATTGCGATGAAGCGGAGCTCGCCCGGGTTGCTTGCTCGGTGAGGAGGGAGAGGGGGTCGCGGCGGAGCTGGGAAGCGTGTCGGGGAGGCGAGGGGAGGCCGGTGGCCACGGCAACGGCGAGCGGCAGCGGCGATGGCGCTCGGGTGTGCGAGGGAGAGAGCAGGGGGAGAGGAGGAGGGCGAGGGAGAGTGCGAGAGAGGTCGGGGTGGCTGCGTGGCGTCTCCGGGGCATCCAGACAAGGAGGGGAGAGGGCAGGCAGGCAGAGAGGGAGGTGGCCTGGCGCGGTGGTGCGCGCGCGCGCCGGGCACGCTCCCCTCCCTCTGTCGAGGACGAAGACGACAGAGGAGGCGGCGGCTGGGCCACCTGCTGGCTGGGCCGGCCTGCTGCTACTGGGCTGCACAGGGAGAAGGCCCAGGTAAGTCTCCCTCTTTTATTTTGTTTTCTAATTTTTCTGACATTTGTTTTGATTTAATTAAAATATTAAATCATTTTATTACCTTATGCCAATTTTTGCAGGAGCTAGATATATTATTCCAGAGCTCCCCAACAGGTGGCATAATTTTTGGACATATATTAATATATATAACTAATATATTTCCAATGCAAATATTTATGCAGTAATTCCAAATGCCCAAAATAAATACCTATGAGCTCTTGGAAATATTGGTTTGATTTTTATCTCTGTCCAATATTTTCAAAGAGCAACATGAGCATTTTCTTGGACCCTTTTGGAGAAATTTTTATTTGGGTCATTTTCAAAAATGATTCTGAGGGTTCCACCAATCCTCATTTCAAATTTAAATGAAAATTTAAATGAAAATTTAAACATGATGCACAAATGACTAGCTAGTCTAGGTCATACCAGACTAGGGATGTGACACCGGCCGGACTTACTGTTAGCGTATCCGGTATGACGGCCATCGTCATGTGTTGTGGCACGCCCCCGTGATCCGTAGATCGATCTTGGTTGTCCTGCATTGTTTTCAAATCTGTCTCGCAGGTCCTGCGTATTGCCCCGGGCCGTAGTAAACTGGCGTGGGGTGCGGGCTGGTATTCGGGCTGATATGTCGTTTTATCCCGGCCACGAGGTGGCCGGTCAGCCGTGTGGCGCTCGAGTCCATATTCCTTGGCTGCTATGACTTCTGTCCATCTGTCTGTGAGCAGGTCTTGATCAGCTTGGATCTACTGCTGCTTCTTCTTAAGGCTCATCGCAGTTGCCATAAGCCGGCGCTTGAAGCGCTCCTGTTCCACGGGGTCCTCAGGCACGCTGAACTCGTCGTCGATCTCATCTTCGGAGACGGGCATGTTGTTGTCCTCCTCCGGATACCCGTCCGTCGCCTGTTCGTCTGGGCTGACCTGCCCGTCTTCCTGCTCTGCCTGCTCAAAGGCTGGCTGATTGGGGTTGTATTCATCTTCGGCACCGTCCGGATTGTTTTCGTTTCCGGTGCCGGTATTGCTGTGGCGGGGCTTGGAGCGGCGCTGGCGACGCCCATGCTTTTCTTTCTTCTTGGAGGGGTTATCCTCCATTGCCTCATCGCCATTGGTTTATTTTGGGGTGTCCACCATATATATGTCATATGAAGAGGTGGCTGTCCACCGCCCCGTGGGTGGTGGTTCTGGTTCCTCTCCTACATCGTCGTCCAAACCGTCGATATTTTCGGAGTCGAAGTCAAGCACGTCGGTCAAATCATCGACCGTGGCTATGAAGTGGGTGGTGGGTGGGCAACGAATTCCCTCATCGCCAGCTTCCCACTCGAGACGGACATAGTTCGACCAAGAGTCTCCTGACAAAGAGAGAGACTTTAACGAGTTTAGCATGTCGCCAAAGGGCGAGTGCTGGAAGATATCCATAGTGGTGAACTCCATTACCGGAGCCCAACCTGATCCGGCAGGCTCGGAGGTGCGCGGACTGGAACCTATAGCCGGACATGAATCCGGGGGTCCGGTGTGACAGGCTTCCTTGGGGGTGAAGTCTGTGTTCGGCTCTACCGCTGATGGGTGTGCGGCCTCCGGAGCAGGGTCCATCCACCCGTCCTCGGGCGGCGCAATCTGCCCCGGATTTAGGTCCGCTGTAGGACCTTGAGAAGAGGTGTCTAGAGGGGGGGTGATTAGACATTAAGTACCAAAGTTGCAGTTTTTAGCCTTCTTTAAAGTTTGAGTGGAGTTTAGGCACAAGTTTAACATTCACAACATACATCAAGCAAGCATGCAAAGAGTATATGAGCAGCGGAAAATAAAGCATGCAACTTGCAAGAATGTAAAGGGAAGGGATTGGAGGATTCAAACGCAATTGGAGACACGGATGTTTTTGGCGTGGTTCCGATAGGTGGTGCTATCGTACATCCACGTTAATGGAGACTTCAACTCACGAAGGGTAACGGTTGCGCGAGTCCACGGAGGGCTCCACCCACGAAGGGTCCACAAAGTAGCAACCTTGTCTATCCCACCATCACCGTCGCCCACGAAGGACTTGCCTCACTAGAGGTAGAACTTCACGAAGTAGGCGATCTCCTTGCCCTTACAAACTCCTTGGTTCAACTCCACAATCTTGTCGTAGGCTCCCAAGTGATACCTAGCCAATCTAGGAGACACCACTCTCCAAGAAGTAACAAATTGTGCGTTGATGATGAACTCCTTGCTCTTGTGCTTCAAATGACAGTCTCCCCAACACTCAACTCTCTCTCATAGGATTTGGATCTGGTGGAAAGAAGATTTGAGTGGAAAGCAACTTGGGGAAGGCTAGAGATCAAGATTCATATGATAGGAATGGAATATCTTGGCCTCAACACATGAGTAGGTAGTTCTCTCTCAGAAATAGGATTATGGAAGTGTAGGTTTAGTCTGATGGCTCTCTCCACGAATGAAGAGGAGGTGGAGGGGTATATATAGCCTCCACACAAAATCTAACCGTTACACACAATTTACCAAACTCGGTGGGACCGAATCGTTAAACTCGGACAAACCGATTTAGCAAATAATGTGACCGTTAGGGTTTTCGGTGGGACCGAAATGCAACTCGGTGGGATCGATTTGGTTAGGGTTCGGGCATAACGTAATCTCGGTAAGACTGATTACACAAACTCGGTAGGACCGATTTTGGTAATTAGCTAACCAGAGAGTTGGTCAGGCAAACTCGGTTGGACCTATTATCAAACTCGGTGGGACCGATTTTGATAATGAGTCAATCAGAAAGTTTGCATTGTAATCTCGGTAGTACCGATTGCTCAAACTCGGTGAGGCCGATTTTGATAATGGACATACACAGAGAGATTACAATCCCATCTCGGTGAGACCAAGATCCCTATCGGTAAGACCGATTTGCCTAGGCTTTGTGGCAGTGGCTAAGACATCAAAACTCGGTGGCACCGGATAGAAAGAATCAGTGGGGCCGAGTTTGACTTTAGGTTTAGGACATATGAGGATATGAGAAAGTGGTAGAGGTTTTGGAGCATATCACTAAGCACATGAAGCAAGAGGCTCATTAAGCAACACCTCATCCCTCCTTGATAGTATTGGCTTTTCCTATACACTCAATGTGATCTTGGATCACTGAAATGTAAAATGAAGAGTCTTGAGCTTGAAGCTTGAGCCAATCCCTTGTCCTTAGCATCTTGAAGGAGTTCCCACATCATTTAGTCCATGCCACTCCAATGTTGAACTTATCTGAAATATACTAGATAAAAGTGTTAGTCCAACAAGAGATATGTTGACATTAATTACCAAAACCACCAAGGGAGCACTTGTGCTTTCAATCTCCCCCTTTTTGGTAATTGATGACAACATACATCAAAGCTTTAGATAAGGATATAAAGAGTAGCAAGTAAAGCTTTGGAAAGACATGTAACAAGCATAGGCTCCCCCTACATGTATGCAATCATGTGAATATGAAACATAGAAGCATGTGAGAGCATAACCATGATAGAGCAGGCAATGTGTTACATGTATCTTGGACATATGCATCAAAGCAAACGAAAATATTAAAGGAAATACCTTCATGCCCATGAGTCCTTGCAAACAGTATGTACATCAGCAAGAATTCCTCATACACATGATTGTGATGCATATACTTACCTTGTAGTCTTGAGTTGGCTTAGGATGGAATGAACCTGCGAACAAGGTTAGATAACACAGATACATCTACTAGCCAGAGCAAACAGAAGAAGCCACAAGAATACCAAGACTGGGATGACATGTAGAGAGTGAGTACTAGGTACTACAATTGATTAGACATGTCCCCAAGAGTAAAGATATGCAATGAATTTAAATGATTTCTTTCCCTTAGATGTCTTGCTCCCCCTGAATCTAGCATGGGATATTGGGAGAAGATAGGGAACAGAAAATCAGAGCTAAAAGATATAAAGAACAGAGCTAATGCAAGCTAATGCAAATAAGCACATATGAGCATGCCTTTCCCCTCAAGAAGACATGTGGCATCTCTCCTCTTGAACACCAAGCATCTAGGATCCTTGAGAAATACTTTCTACTAGTATTCTCTCCCCCTCAAGATCTCTTTCTCTCTCCCTCTGAGATGTGATCTCTCTCTCTAAATGATAAGCTTTGATGTGATATCTCTCTCCCCCTTTGACATCAATTTCCAAGAAGGGCTTGATAAAGATGTAATCTCTCTCTCTCCCTCTGGAATTTGACGTGAATGAGTTTGATCCTTGAGTCACAACATAAAGCAATGAAAAAATGTGATGCTTGTAGAGGACAAGATTCATTGAGTGGAGCTGGATCAGAAGAAACACAGAATAAGTGGCAAAGAGTTGTTCCTGTTATGAAATCGGTGGCACCGAGTGGTATGCTTCAGTGGTACCGAAAAGATTCGGTTGGACCAAAAATAACAAATCGGTGTAACCGAGTTCATCGCAGAGAAAACACTTGTCACCTCAGCTCACTAGACTAGTAAGATCTCACAAAGATTTGCAAGGAATTTACTGAATGATATGCAAGGAATTTGATGCAGAAAATGCAGAGCAATCAGAAAGAAATCTAGATGAAGTTTTTTTTGAAATGGGAAACACATATGCATGAGACAAATGCAAAAACACAGAAGAAAACACAAGGGAACTTCCTCTAGAGATGGTCGGCGACAAAGTCACCTATGTTAGAGTATATTGACTAGGGAGTCAAGTGAGATCACTTGATCATAGGTCATACTCATTGTTTAAGCTTAAAATGGGGTTACCATTTTTCATTTAAGCATCTTGATGTATTCACATCTTGTCGAGTTGCTTTAGCTCATGACTTGGAGTAAAGCTTCTCTAAGATGGAATAACATACCTCGGTTGGTGGTGATGTCCATGTAGTTGAACTTGCGTGGGTTGCTCAAGGTTGATGTAGCTCATCAAGAGTTGGGAGCACCACTTGAAATTTGATTCCCTCTACCTACATGGGTTAATTAGTTCTTGCAAGGAAGAGCACTTGTGTATCAAAAAAATGACAATCATGAAACTCAACATAGAATTTGTCAAAGGATATGTTTGAATGGTTTCGTGCTTCCTTATCTTCAACCACCTTGTGTAGAGACTTGGTGATGTTGAGATTGCTCAAGATATGAGTAGGTTACAATCCCATGGAATTTTATTAAACCAAGTGCCTACATTGGTTAGATAACATGCAAGATACAAGTATATCCAAGACGTAAGATTTTCATCATAAGAGAAATATCAAGGATTAGTCATAAGCTCATGTCTTGCATGTATCCAATGGAGTTTCTACTCCAAGTTTGAAGCATCAATGATGTTCAATTATCCTCTCAACCTGCAAAACACTTTCTCATCAAGAGGTTTAGTGAATATATCCGCTAATTGCTTTTCGGTGCGAACATGCTTAAGATCAATGTCACCCTTAGCAACATGATCTCGAATGAAATGATGACGAACTTCAATATGCTTAGTTCGAGAGTGTTGCACAGGATTATGACCAATTTTGATAGCACTTTCATTGTCACAAAGCAATGGAACATGTCTCACATATATCCCATAATCTTTAAGAGTTTGGGTCATCCAAAGTAATTGAGCACAACATGAACCAGCGGCAATATATTCAGCTTTGGTGGTGGATAAGGATACCGAGTTTTGTTTCTTGGAGGACCAAGACACAAGAGATCTACCAAGAAATTGACAAGTACCCGAAGTGGACTTTCTATCAACCTTGTCTCCGGCATAGTCCGAGTCGGAATAGCCAACAAGATCGAAAGAGGCCCTCTTAGGATACCAAGTGCCAAAATTTGGTGTATGGATTAAGTATCTCACTATCCTTTTCACAGCCTTAAGATGACATTCTTTAGGAGCAGCTTGATATCGTGCACACATGCACACACTTAGTATAATATCCTGACGTGAAGCACATAGATATAACAATGAACCAATCATAGAGCGATAAACCTTTTGATCAACCGGTTCACCATCTTTGGTCAAGTCAAGATGTCCACTAGTAGGCATGGGTGTAGACATACCTTTGCATTCTTGCATATTGAACTTCTTGAATAAGTCCTTAGTGTACTTCGTTTGAGAGATAAAAGTACCTTCCTTAGTTTGCTTGATTTGCAACCCAAGAAAGAATTTGAGTTCACTCATCATAGACATCTCAAACTTCTCCGACATTAGCTTTCCAAACTTTTCACTAAAATGAGGGTTAGTTGAACCAAATATAATATCATCAACATAAATTTGGCACACAAAGAGTTCACCATTAACCCTTTTAGTAAAAAGAGTAGAATCAATTTTCCCAAATTCAAAGCCTTTTCAATAAGAAACTTGGTCAAGCATTTCTACCATGCTCTAGGAGCTTGTTTAAGACCATAAAGAGCTTTGTGAAGTTTGTAAACATGATTGGGTTTCTTAGGATTGACAAAGCCAGGAGGTTGTTTAACATAAACTTCCTCCTCTATTTCACCATTTATAAAAGCACTTTTAATGTCCATTTGGTACAAGGTGATATCATGGTGATTAGCATAGGCAAGTAAGATGCGAATAGACTCAAGTATAGCAACAGGAGCATAAGTCTCACCATAGTCCATACCTTCGACTTGTGTGTAGCCTTGGGCGACGAGACATGCTTTGTTGCGAACTACTTGTCCATGTTCATCTTGCTTGTTGTGAAACACCCATTTGGTACCAATGATGTTGTGGTTGTTGTCGGGCTTCTCAACCAATGTCCAAACTTGGTTCCTCTCAAAGTTGTGTAGCTTTTCATGCATAGCATTTATCCAATCTGGATCTTCCAATGCTTCTTCGACCTTCATAGGTTCAATGCTAGAGATGAAAGAATAGTTTTCACAAAAGTTAGCTAGACGAGTTTTAGAGCGAGTGATTCTCCCGGTTTGAATATCATTGTAGATTTGCTCAACGGGATGGTCTTTAGCAATTCTTGCTCGAACTCATGAAAGCTTTTGCTTGGATCTTCATTGAACATCTTCTTCATCTTGTTCTTCTTCTTGGCCTTCTTCATTGTTGGCATTGTCGTTCTCTTGTCGTGGTGGAGAAGGAGGTTGTTGATGTTCATCTTGATGCACTTCCTCGTTTCCTTCATCTTGGTGTGTCCCACTTGTGGATGCTTCCGTATCAACTCTTGGTTCACCTTGTTGTGAAGTAGAAGCTTCCACTTGGACAGACGAGGTACTCTCCTTCACCTCCGTTGGACGGACCTTGCCTATAGACAAGTCTTGGATTGCTTCCGAAGGATCTTTGTCTCCTACATCAATTGGCAATTGCTCTACTTGCGAGCTGTTAGATTCATCAAACTTCACATCTACCATCTCTTCAACCTTTCGGTTGAAATTGTTGTAGACATGGTAAGTGTGAGAGTTTGAGCCATAACCTAGTAGGAAACCTTTATGAGACTTAGGAGCAAATTTAGAACGACGATGCTTATCAAGAATGTAGCACTTTGAGCCGAATACTCGAAAGTATCCAACTTGGGGTTTGTTACCGGTGAGGAGCTCGTATGCCGTCTTGTCGAGTAGCTTGTGAAGATACAAGCGATTTGTTGCATGACAAGCTGTCTCAACCGCTTCTGCCCAAAAGTGCTTCGGCGTCTTGTACTCATCAAGCATCATTCTCGCCATTTCGATGAGCGTCCGGTTCTTCCTCTCAACAACTCCATTTTGTTGAGGTGTGTACGTAGCCAAGAACTCGTGTGAAATCCCTTCTTCGTCAAGAAAGGTGTCCACATTTGCGTTCTTGAACTCCGTTCCGTTGTCGCTGCGAACCTTCTTGATCTTCACTTCAAATTGATTTTGGGCCTTCCTAGTGAAGTTTTTGAAGATCTTCTGAACCTGCGATTTATCATCGAGAAAGAACACCTAGGTAAATCTAGAAAAATCATCAACTATAACTAGACCAAAAGAATTTCCACCGAGACTCTTGTAAGAGTTGGGACCAAAGAGATCCATGTGAAGTAGCTCGAGTGGCCTCTTCGTGCTCATGATGTTCTTCACGGGATGCCTTCCTCCAACCTGTTTACCTTCCTGACAAGCACTTCAAAGTCTATCCTTATCAAATATGACATCATTAACTCCAAGGATATGATTACCCTTAATAAGCTTGTCAAGGTTTCGCATACCAACATGACCTAGTCGTCTATGCCATAACCAACCTTTTCAAGATTTAGCAATGAAGCAAGTTTTAGGTTGAGCGTTTTTAGTGAAATCAACAATGTAAAGATCACCTCTACGTATACCAGTAAAGACCATTTTATGATTATCTCGACGAAACACTTTGGCAATCTACTTCAGTAAATAGAACATTGAAACCGAAATCAGCAAGTCTAGATACTGAAAGTAGGTTATAACCAAGAGATTCAATGAGCATAACATTTTGAATGGAGCTATCATGTGATATGGCCACCTTACCGAGGCCAACCACCTTACCCTTTGAGTTGTGACTGAAAGTGACATACTTTCGAGGACTATCATTATCAGCAAGCTCACGAAACATGTCTTTATCTCTGGTCATGTGATCGGTACATCCACTGTCAAGGACCCATTCCTTTCCTCCTGACATATATCCCCGAAGATTTGCCATAAGACCAAAATGTCTCATTGCATCATCAAGCTCGAAGTCATCATCATCATACTCATCATAGTATCCATGTTCAACATCGTCATTGGGTGGATCAAATCCTAGAGAGGGTGATTCATTAGAGTGATTTTGACAATGATCTTGTCTATGAATTTTTATAGCTTCGGAAATAATATCACTAATAATACCAACATTTCCTTTGGCATGCATAAGGTTTGTAAGCTCAAACAGACGATCACCAAACATAGGATCACTAGTATTCATCTTACTCAAGGCAATAGACTTATGGAGAATTTCATCAAGATTTTTCAAAGAATAATCAGGAAATCGTTCCTCAAGAGATTTCCATATAGTGTAGGCACACTCAAGAGTAGGCAGTTTTATAATCAAGTTTCTAGGCAAGCCTCTAGTGATAAGATTAACAGTTCTAACATTCCTAATCATGTCAATAGACTCATCAAGGGTAGGATGCATAGGATCAACACAAGGTGCACAAGGACTAGCAATGTACTTGTTCAAATAATATTGATTGAAAATTACAAGCATCTCATTTTTCCACTCATGATAAAACTCTCCATCAAGAATAGGCACTCTATGTCTAAGACTCCCCAAAGTAGACTCATCCATCTTCCTCCAACGGTGATTAAAACAAAGCAATGGAGACCAATGCTTTGATACCACTTGTAGGACATTGAGAAGAGGTGTCTAGAGGGGGGGTGATTAGACACTAAGTACCAAAGTTGCAGTTTTTAGCCTTCTTTAAAGATTGAGTGGAGTTTAGGCACAAGTTTACCATTCACAACATACAGTAAGCAAGCATGAAAAGAGTATATGAGCAGCGGAAAATAAAGCATGCAACTTGCAAGAATGTAAAGGGAAGGGATTGGAGGATTCAAACGCAATTGGAGACACGGATGTTTTTGGCGGCGTGGTTCCGATAGGTGGTGCTATCGTACATCCACGTCGATGGAGACTTCAACCCACGAAGGGTAACGGTTGCGCGAGTCCACGGAGGGCTCCACCCACGAAGGGTCCACGAAGTAGCAACCTTGTCTATCCCACCATGGCCATCGCCCACGAAGGACTTGCCTCACTAGCGGTAGATCTTCACGAAGTAGGTGCACTCCTTGCCCTTACAAACTCCTTGGTTCAACTCCACAATCTTGTCGGAGGCTCCCAAGTGATACCTAGCCAATCTAGGAGAGACCACTCTCCAAGAAGTAACAAATGGTGCGTTGATGATGAACTCTTTGATCTTGTGCTTAAAATGATAGTCTCCCCAATACTCAACTCTCTCTCATAGGATTTGGATCTGGTGGAAAGAAGATTTGAGTGGAAATCAACTTGGGGAAGGCTAGAGATCAACATTCATATGATAGGAATGGAATATCTTGGCCTCAACACATGAGTAGGTAGTTCTCTCTCAGAAATAGGATTATGGAAGTGTAGGTTTAGTCTGATGGCTCTCTCCACGAATGAAGAGGAGGTGGAGGGGTATATATAGCCACCACACAAAATCTAACCGTTACACACAATTTACCAAACTCGGTGGGACCGAGTCGTTAAACTCGGTCAGACCGATTTAGCAAATAATGTGACCGTTAGGGTTTTCGGTGGGACCGAAATGCAACTCGGTGGGACCGATTTGGTTAGGGTAAGGGCATAATGTAATCTCGGTAAGACCGATTACACAAACTCGGTAGGACCGTCTTTGGTAATTAGCTAACCAGAGAGTTGGTCAGGCAAACTCGGTTGGACCGATTATCAAACTCGGTGGGACCAATTTTGATAATGAGTCAACCAGAAAGTTTGCATTGTAATCTCGGTGTCGGGGAAACTGATCCACGAACACCTATGGGGCCGGCGGACCAAGCCCCTTTCGGTTCGGCGGGGGGCGGAGGTCGCACGAAGAGCAGATCGAGGCGAAGCACACAAGCAGTTTACCCAGCTTCGGAGCTCTCCGGAGAGATAACACTCCTACTGCTGCTTGTCTGATTACATTGTGTTCTTGCTCGAGAGTGAGCTAAGTGTTTTCCTAGCTTCCGAATGAGCCGAACCCCCTCTACGTTGCGCATGGGCCTCCTTTTATACGCTAAAGGGGTCAATGACAGGTGGAAATGTAGACAAGGGTAAAAATGTAAAAAGAGAGGTGGTTGGTACAGCTACCTGTACAGTGTACCCTACCTAACCCTGAAGGCAGGGGACAAGGGCATTAAATGCCCGTCTGTGTCGCCCAAACAGTGCAGAAAGGTACCGTCAGGGAAGCCACCGCTCGCCACGATGGCAGTCTTGTCAGCTTCGCATGCCACCGTGCGCCGCTGGCTGCACAGCCTCCCGCCACGTGCGCCTGGAAAGGCCCCCAGAGCGACACGTTGGTGGATGCGCTGGAGCGTGGGTACAGAGTGGCCGCCTGCCGCGGCAAGCGCCTTGCCGCGGCCGTTGTCTTGTCGGGTCCAGAAGCTTGTCGCTCACCGTGCCTTGCCGGGACGCGCGGCGCGTCGCGGTAAGTCCCTTGAAAATGCCTTGGTTGGCCTTCCCGGCAAGCTTCTCTTGCCGGGGCCTTGTCTCCTGAGCTTGAATACTTTGTTCTTGAATGGCTCCAAGGGAACCACGGAGGACCTTGGCGGTCACCCGGCAAGCCTTGCCGCGGGGTGCTGCAACTGCCCGTGCACAAGTTCGGGATACTGGGGTACCCCTACTCTAGTACACCGACAGGAGCCCCCGGGCCTGGGCCACACACGGTGCCAAGCGCTGTTGGGCCAGGCCCAAAACAGGGCACGGGCACAAGCGGCCTGGGTTACGCCGAATCTTGCTCCGTATCCACCGCGCCCTCCCCTAACGGCACGCGTTGAATGCGGCGTCGTGGGAGAGATCGTGGGTGGTTTCTTTATTCGGAAGGGCGAAACGTCCGCCCCCTCCCTCTTTATAAGTAGGGCAAACAGGGGCAGTTCGCCCATCTTTCCGTTTGTTGCTCCAACTCCAAAAATCTCCGCCGCTCCCCCCCCTTCTTCTCGAAGCAGAAAGAGAGCAGCGCTCCGCCCCCATTGCCACCAGCATCACCAACGCCGCCGATCTCCCCCACCACCTCCACCATGGCTCCAAAAGCCGACAAGGGGAAGGGTGTGAAGTCGGCCGAGGCGCAGCGGCTCGCGGCGCTGCGGAAGGAGCGGGCCCTTTTCCCCCCTCAGCTCAGTGTGCAGGAGCTGAGGGAGTACTACTACCTCTTCTGGTCGACGGAGACGCATGCGCATCCGCGCACGAGGGTACTCCCAGCTGCAGCATCGGAACTGGCTCCAAGCGGGTACCCCTTCTTCGCGTTGTTCTTCTACTGCGGGCTCTGCCCGCCTTTTTCTCATTTCTTCTGCGACATTATGAACACCTACGGGTTCCGCCTCCTTGACTTCACCCCCAACGCTGTTCTGACCATGGCAGTTTTCGCACATCTGTGCGAAAACTTTGTCGGAGTCCACCCAAATGTGGCCCTTTTCCGCCACTTCTTCATGCCTCGGGTTGAGAGAGGAGAGCCTCTTGCTGGCGGGATTGCTTGGATCTCGAGAGTCGGCAAGAAGGAAGCGTATCTGGAGGGTGAGCTCCGTAGCAAGTGGGAGGAGTGGAGAGCAGAGTGGTGCTGGATCGTCGAGGAGAACCCGCAGCCGTTCACTGCCCTACGCCAAGCCCCAATACTGCGTGGCAATGATTGGAGTAATGTGGCCCCGGAGGACGACAGGCTAAAGATTGCCGTCACCCTGATCCTTTGCCTCAGGCTTGCCGGGCTCACTGTAGGCGCAGTTGGTGCAGACTTTCTTCGCCGCCGCATCGCCCCCCTGCAGGAGAGGGGGAGACCAGCCTGGGAGTTCAAGAACTTGGCGGATATCATGAGGCTGCGTCCGGGCCTCAATTTCAACTTCACGGTCTTGGAATTGGACGGGATGCTTCTGGACCGTCAGCACCCTTTTATGTTGCCGCGGAATGTCGTTCTGCTGTGCAACAATTCTTCACCTGACCGCATCCGCGCGATGATGCCGCTGTGTGATTCGCACGGAATCGCCCCAACTTGGCAAGAGCCCGTGGATGACGTCGTGCAGGCGTTCTTCGACGACTTGGTAGAAGTGCCGGTCCACGTTGATGAATAGAAGAGCCTCACCCGCGACACTACAGACGCGGAGCTGCAGCGCATCGCCACTAGGATGGAAGAGGCTGCGGCAGCAGCTGCCGCGGGCGAGTTCGGGTTCACCATGGAGGAGGCCGAGGCAGCAGAGGCGGCAAGCCTTGCCGAGCGCGAGGAGTTTGCCAGCGAGGAAGATCTTGCCGGCCCTGAAGCTGAGCCGAGCGAGCCCGGCGAAGAGGAGCCCGAACCTTCAGACAGCTTGCCGCAGGCGGAGCCCCCGGCCCCGCCAAGAAGGCGTCTCCGCAAGGCCGCGGACGCAGCGGGGCGGCAGACGGGTCAACAGCCGCCGAGCCGCGCGACACGCTCTACCGCGGCAAGCACCGTTGCCGCAGGAGCGCCTCACGCCGCTGCGGCAACTGAGCGGGATCTTCCTGGTCCACCGCTGCTGCCCCTCCGCCTCGCCGCACCGGAGGCACGCCGGATTTTTATCTCTCCGCGCTCAGCTCCGACGACGAAGAAGAAGAGTAAGATCCCCTTGCTGTCCTCGTAGTTCTTCAATTCTTGCTATCTTGTTGCTTTTATCTTGTCTCTAACTTGCTTCAATCTGAACCCATTCCTTTTCAGGACGCTGGCTCAGAGAGCGGCGAAGAGAGCCAAGGCCTCGGTGATTGTCATCGAAGATGATCCCACCGTGTCAGCAGGGGGTGTGTCTGAGACCACCATGACGGACCCTGCGGCTACTCCCCAAAGCAGCCCCCAGCGCAGCCCCCAGCGTAAGTTTATAGTTTAATTCCTGCTGTCAGGCGCGCATGGGTGCTCTTTTCTCTAATGATATCTTGACTGTTGATTTGTGTAGGAGCTGAACAGCCTCACCAGGAGTGCCCGGAAGCTGCTCCCGAAGTGCCATCAGCTTCGACTACGCCGCCAAGGGAGGAGTCCCCGGAAAGGGAGCGCTCTCCGGCAAGGGAGAACTCCCCGGCAAGGGACAGTTCTCCGGCAAGGGACGACACCAGCGATCCTCTGGCGGTTGAGACCGCGACCGCAGATCCTAGAAAAGGTAATCTTCTTGCCTGAAAACTTCCCTTGGGCTCTTCTTCTTCTGATTTTCTTTTCTGGATTTTTGCTTGACTTTTCTCCCTTTTTCGTTCCTCAGATCCATCTGCTGCGGAACCAATGGACACCTAGGACGCCGGCGAGGAGAATGCGCGCGGCAACAATGACGACGCCGCCGCCACTAAAGAAGAGGCCGGTGCTGATGAGCCCGCCGGGGAAGAGGCCGCCAAGGCTGCCGCCGCAGAAGCTGGCGAGGAATCCGGCGATCGCATTGATGGCCCCGAGGCCGCAGGAGTGCCAGGCGCTGCACCGACCGCCGATCCCTTCGCCGCTGCTGCAGAGCCAGGCTCCAAAGAGCTGCAGCCCGGCGCCTACCTGAAGGCCGGCGATGGCATCTTCATCAAGCTCCCCTGGGCGTCGAGCTCCAGGGCGCCGGAAGAAGGAGAAACCTTCGACGAAGAGGTGCTCGCCTCCGCTGGCTGGCGCTTGTCGACGCGCCAAGCAGCAGCAGCGACGAGTCTGAGGAGGAGCGGCTGCTGCGGAAGCTGCTGTCTCTTACCGCGCCCGCCAAGCCAAACTGGTGTCCCGAGAGGCGCTCGTTGCGAAGGGGGGGGTTGGCATTGAGAAGCGCGCGGAGGAGCTCCGGGGTCTCAGGCAGGAAACTCTCTGGTCCTTGGCGGAGGAGCGGGAGCAACTTCTCGAGGAGCAGAAAGCTTTCCTCCTCAAGAAGGCTGAAGCTGAAGAGAAGCAACGGCTTGTCGCCGAAAGGCTATCTGCGCAGAAGGGTGATTTGGCGCAGTGCAAGGTCAATCTTGACAGCCATGAGGAGGAGCTTGCCGCGCGCGAGCAAGCAATAGGCGGGGCGCTCAAGGAAGCAAAGGACGGCGCCGCAGCTGCCAAGGCCCCCAAGAAGGAACTGGAGATGAAGGTGGCGCAGCTGGAGGCCGATCTCAAGGCGACCGGCGAGGAGCTTGCCGTGCTTAAGCGCGAGCGCGAGAAGGACGCTACCGCTCATGGTGAGCTGCAGGGTCTTCTCGCTGAGAGGGGCAAGGAGCTCGGCGCCGCCGAGGATTCCAATGCAGACCTGGAGTTGAAGCTGGCCACATTGACCCAGACGCTGGACGTCACCAGGGAGCGAGAGGTGACCTTGTCGGAGAAGATCAAGGCCGACGAGGCGCTGCTGGCGAGTATCGTCGTTACCCAGAACTCATTCAGGGAGACTGTGGAGCACTGGACCGAGGGGCTGGTGAATATCGCCGCAATCATCGACGGGGAGCTGGCGCAGCTGGGGATGGAGGACTTTGGGTATCCCTCCGACGAGCATCTCTAACCTAGCGCCAAGCTCAGCCTGTTCTTCAAGGGCGTGGCGACGGCACTCCAGCGACTCCGGGAGAGGATCCCAAAGCAGCTGGCCGACGAGTCGCGCAGGATTTGCGCGGGGGCTCTCCAAAAGGTGCTGATGAAGGTGGCCTTCCGCAACCCAGGCCTCAACCTCACCAACGTCCTCAGGTCCTTGCCGCCTGACGCCGATCTGGATGCGCTCAAGGCCCTTGTCGCACCCATTTGTGGACAAGGTGAGCGAGATCAAGAGGGTCGAGTGCGATCGCGTAGACTAGGCCGCCCGTTTTCTCTTTCTCCTTGTCGCTGCTAGCCATATTATGAGATCAATCTGTTAGAGCTGCGACAAGTTATTTTGTAATATAACTCTATTTCTGTTATCAATTGCTACGTTATTTCCTTTACTAGATTCCTTCCTTTGTATGTTTTTACCCTACGCTTTTAGGGGACTTGTCGGCGCAGGCACCCGAGCCGTG
The DNA here is from genome assembly GCF_018294505.1 of Triticum aestivum. NCBI lineage: Eukaryota > Viridiplantae > Streptophyta > Magnoliopsida > Poales > Poaceae > Triticum > Triticum aestivum. Next base: position 40,247,692 of record NC_057807.1, read on the forward strand.
AGCGCTGAGTGCGGGACGTCAGTAGCCTGCTGGCGGTGCCGCTTCCGACAAGAAACCTTGTCACGACTAGTTGCAGCACACTTAAGTTGTTGAGCGGACTCGAAACAAAGTAAGGGCGCAACTAGCTACGAGTTGGTTCCTCCGCGCACAGGTTTTCCATACAAAGCCCGGTCGTTCGAGGAAGATAACTTAAAAATTAAAACTAATTGCTCAAACTTTGGCAACTTAGCTTTTCTGTCGTTCGCTTCCCGGCAAGGCGAAACTTCCTTAAACGACGCCTGGTCCACACCACTATCTTCTCCTTTCCCCCCCGGCAAACTTGTGTGCGAGGGAACTTTCCTTTCCTTTGTTGAGCAACAGAAAGAAGAGAAAAATAAAGATATGGAGCCTTTCGGCTCGTTATTGCTTACCGGGGATAGGTGCTGCACAAAGTGTCAGATAACGCATGCAAGAAAGAATATAATGCATGAAATTGACAAGATGTGCGGAGCACATGAGCTTTACTTATGCACGGGATCTGCGCCCGGCCTTGTACAAAGGATTACATGCAACATCGGCAAGACTCGTACAAAAGGTGGTTGCCGGAACAGGTTCCGGCAACCGCGCCCTACGGGTAAAACTTATGAAGATGCTCAATGTTCCAGTAGTTGCTCACCGGAATGCCATCTTCGGTCTCAAGGCGGACAGCGCCGGGTCTAGTGACTCGTTTCACCTGATAAGGGCCTTCCCACCTCGGCGTCAACTTGTTGGAATTCTTGGCGGACTGAACGCGCCGAAGAACAAGGTTGCCTTCCTCGAAGTTTCTGGCATTAACTTTGCGGCTATGGTAGCGGCGCAAAGCTTGCTGGTATCGAGCAGCTCGTACTGCAGCCTGAAGACGATCCTCCTGAAGGAGCAACGCGTCATCTTGTCGCAGCTGCTCTTGCTCAGGCTCATCATAAGCGAGCACTCGAGGTGACCCGTATACGAGTTTCCTGGGGAGAACTACCTCTGCTCCATAGACTAGAGCGAAAGGTGTCTGGCCAGTGGCTCGATTTGGCGTCGTCCTGATCGACCAAAGAACCACCGGCAGCTCCTCAATCCAGTTTCTTCCGCACTTGTGCAGCCTGTCGAAAGTCCTGGTCTTGAGCCCGCGCAGCACTTCAGAATTTGCCCTCTCCGCTTGACCGTTGCTTCTCGGATGAGCAACAGAAGCGAAGCAGACCTTGGCGCCAAGATCTTGGATGTACTACATGAAGGTGCGGCTCGTGAATTGTGTGCCGTTGTCGGTGATGATCCTGTTAGGGATCCCGAAACGGCAAACAATCGACCTGAAGAACTTGACTGCTGACTGTGCTGTCACCTTCCTCACTGCTTCCACTTCCGGCCACTTTGTGAACTTGTCGAATGCAACGTACAAGTACTCAAAGCCCCCGACAGCTCGGGGGAAGGGGCCGAGGATGTCGAGCCACCAGACCGAAAATGGCCAGGATAAAGGGATCGTCTGGAGAGCTTGAGTTGGCTGGTGTATCTGCTTGGAATGGAACTGGCACGCTTCACACTTGGTTACTTGTGCAGTTGCATCCTGGAGGGCTGTCGGCCAAAAGAAACCTTGCCGGAATGCTTTGCCGGCAAGTGCTCTTGCGCCAATGTGGTGGCCACATATGCCTCCATGTATCTCTGCCAACAGCTTTTGTCCGTCTTCTCAGCAAATACACTTCAATTTCACACCGTTGAGTCTTCTTCTGTACAGTGTGCTGTCGACAAACTGGTACATACTTGACTGCCGGGCTACTTTTTCCGCTTCTTCTTGCTCTTCGGGAAGTTCTCCTGTCTGAAGGAAATGGACAATCTGCTATGGCCATGCTGGAGCTTGTGGCTCGACAACAAGGACTAAAGGCACATCTGCTGTTGCGGGAACATCCGCTTCTACGGCGAGAACCTGCGGCTCAGCCAGAGCTTGATGTTCCCCGGCAAGCTTGTCGGAGCGAAGCTTGTCAGGAGCGTCTGCTACAACGGAACAAACCATAAGGCTTGCCGGAGCAGACTGCTCCTCAGCACTTTTGGTGTTGATCTTGGGGACTTTCTTGGCGGCGGCTTCAGGGAGCTCTGCCAGAAAATAGTCACCAGAAATCAACTTTCTCTTCTTGCTCTGTCCAGTTGATGGTGTTACAGACGGTTGAGTCAGCTTGAGCACAAAGATCCCTGGTTCCACAGGTAACTTTAGTGCGGCGCACTTCGACAGGCCATCAGCAATGTCATTCTAAGCTCTCGGAATATGCTCCATCTGTAGGCCGTCGGAGTGCTCTTCTAGCTTTCTCACTTCATCAACATATGCTTCCATCAATGGACTCTGATAGTTCTTGTTCACTTGGCGGACGACAAGCTGTGAGTCACCCCTGACAATGAGCTTCTTGATCCTAAGGTCTGCTGCGATCCTGAGACCGGCAAGCAATCCTTCATACTCTGCAGTATTGTTGGTTGCTTGCTCCTTGGGAAAGTGCATCTGGACTACGTACTTGAGGTGCTCTCTGGTGGGTGCGACAAGCAGCACGCCCACACCGGCGCCTTGCAGCGAGAAGGCACCATCAAAGTACATCAGCCACTCTTTGCTTGCTTCCTTGACGGGGATGCTCGTCTCTGGAATTTCTTCATCTTGTGTTGGCGTCCACTCTGCTATGAAATCTGCCAATGCTCTGCTTTGGATAGTTGAAGTACTTTCAAACTTGAGGCCAAAGCTTGACAGTTCCAGCGCCCACTCGACAACCCTGCCTGTCGCTTCTGGATTTTGCAGTATCCTCTTCAGCGGAAAATGAGTGACGACTGTGATCTCATGTGCTTGGAAGTAATGGCGTAGCTTTCTCGAGGCCATGAGAAGGCCGAAAAGCAATTTCTGCACACCAGAGTACCTTGACCTAGCCCCCTGTAGAAGGGAACTGACAAAGTAAACTGGGCGCTGCACCGTTCTCTTCTGCATCTTATCATGCTCCTGCGCAGATCCATCCTTGTCGGGACCAGAGCTTGTCGGCAAAGCCCCCTGCTTGTCGCTGGATGCATCTGCCGTGGTTGCTGGCTCATCATCTGCCTCCCTCTCCGCCACTAACGCAGCACTAACCACTTGATTGGTTGCCGCTATATACAGGAGCAACTTCTCTTGTGGCTTAGGTGCGACAAGTGTTGGAGTGGAGGACAGGTATCTCTTCAAGTCCTGCAGCGCAGCCTCCGCCTCCGGAGTCCATTTCATTGGACCTGCCTTTTTCAATATTTTGCAAAACGGCAGGGCGCGCTCAGCAGACCTAGAGATAAACCTGCTGAGAGCAGCCACGCAACCGGCAAGCCTTCGTACATCCTTGACGCGCTTTGGTGCTTCGATCTGCTCAATGGCCTTGATCTTGTCGGGATTGGCTTCAGTTCCCCGCTGAGACACAAAGAACCCGAGAAGCTTGCCGGAGGGTACTCCAAACACGCACTTCTCGGGGTTAAGCTTGAGGTTGATCTTGCGCAGATTTGCAAATGTTTCGTCCAAATCTTGAATCAGGGTCGCCCTGTCCTTGCTCTTGACCACTATGTCATCCATGTAGGCTTCCACATTTCTGTGCATCTGTGGCTCAAAAGCCTGGTGGACTACCCTTGCAAATGTTGAACCAGCATTCTTCAAACCGAAAGGCATCCGTACAAAACAGTACGTGCCACACGGGGTAATGAATGCGGTCTTCTCCTCATCCTCTTCTGCCATGAAGATCTGATGGTATCCTGAGTATGCGTCAAGGAATGAAAGAAAATCACATCCGGCCGTGGAGTCAACAATCTGGTCGATGCGCGGCAAAGGAAATGGGTCTTTGGGACAAGCTTTATTAACACCGGTAAAGTCGATACAAAGCCTCCATTTCCCGTTTGCCTTGCGCACGACTACAGGATTGGCCAACCACGTAGGATGGAGCACCCCTCTGACAAGGCCTGCTGCTTCCAACTTCTTGATTTCTTCTGCGATGAATTCTCGGCGCTCCACTGCCTGTTTCCTGACTTTCTGCTTGACGGGCTGCGCATGGGGACAGACGGCAAGGTGGTGCTCAATTACTTTCCTGGGAACACCGGGGATGTCGGAAAGTTGCCACGCAAACACGTCGACGTTCGATCGCAGGAAAGCAACGAGCGCGCTTTCCTATTTAGGGTCGAGAGTGGCACTGATGGTGAAGGTACCACCAGTGCCGTCCTCCTTGGCGGACACCTTCTTGGTCTCAGGTGGAGCTGCCATTGCCTTCTTACACTTGCCGGTGGAGCTCGGTGGTGCATCCTCGACGGTAGTGCAGCACTCCGAAGAGGTGCGCTTACCGGAGTGGGCATCAGAACTCTTGCCGGACTTAGTCTTCTTCTTCCCCCCGGGAGCTTCAGCGGCAAGTGATTTGCGATCTGTTGCGGCTGCTGCTTCCCGGTAGATCTTGTCGGTACAGATAAGAGCATCCCTCTTGTCTCCAGGGACAGAGATGACACTTATCGGGCCTGGCATCTTCAGCATGTTGTATGCATAGTGAGAGGCTGCCATGAATTTGCCGAGTGCTGGACGGCCAAGGATTCCATTGTAAGGCAATGGAAAGTCAGCAACATCAATAGTAACCCTCTTAGTTCTGAAGTTCAACTCGCTGCCAAATGTTACTGGCAACGTGATCTTTCCCTTCGGCTTGCTCCTTCCCGGATTGATTCCTTGAAAAGTGCCGGTTTCTTCGAGCTCGCTGTCAGGGATCTGGAGTTTTTGGAGCACCGCGGAGGAGATCAGGTTCAAGCCGGCCCCTCCGTCAACTAGCATCTTAGTGACTTTGAGGTTGCGGATAGTTGGTGAAACCAACATCGGCAAGCACCCGACCGCAGTTATGCGATCAGGGTGGTCCTCAATATCAAAGATGATAGGTGTGCTGGACCATTTCAGAGGCTTGCTTGACTCGACGGGTGGCTCTGCTGCATTGACTTCCCGCACCCATTGCTTGAGCTGGCGGTGTGAAGTATGCAGAGAAGCACCGCCGTCAACGCACATGACCTCTGTGGCTTTCTGGAACTCCTTCTCATCAGTCTCCTCATCGTCCATGTCTTCATCGTCGTCGTCATCTTCATCCTTGTCGCGGCCCCGGGGAGGTATGTCTCCTTGCCGCTGCTTGGCCTTGCCGCGGCGTCCTCCTCGGCCGGGACATTTCTTGCCGGATCCTCCAGCACCTTCCTGGGCTTTTTCCTTGTCGCGCCGCTCGTATTCAGCCTTCTATTGCTCAACAAGCTGCTCGACCTTCTTGCAGCTCTGGAGATCGTGGCCCTTGGTGCGGTGGATCTTGCAGTACTATTTGTTGGTGCCGTCCTGCTTGTCGGCAACTGCCACAATCGCTGTAACCTCCTCGCCGGAGTTACCAGCTTTGGCTTCCTTGCCGGACTGCTCAACGACTAGCACCTCTTTGCCTTTCTTCTTCCTATTGTTCCGCCGCCAGTTTTTCTTTGCCGGGGCAGCATCCTCACTGTCAGATCCTCCCGCTCCTACATTCTCTCCAGGGAGTCTCCTCCCTTCCTCAGCACGTGCACACTTGTCGGCCAGGGCATATAGCTCACTGACATTTCTGATCTTGCACATCGCCATTTCCTCCCACATCCTGCGGTTCCGCATGTTCTGATGGAACGCGCTGATCACCGCGGCAGGGTGGACGTCTGGGATGTTGTGCTGTACATTGCTGAATCTCTGAATGTACTGGCGCAGGGGTTCTCCTTCCTTCTGGTCAAGCAGATGAAGGTCACTTTCTTGGCCATGAGGTTTGTGGCCGCCTGTGAAGGCGCCGACAAACTGATGGCATAGATCGGCCCAAGAGGATATGGAGTTGTCCGGCAAGTGCATGAGCCAGGATCTGACGTTGGGATTGAGCACCAGCGGGTAGTAGTTCGCAAGGATCTTGTCGTCCCGTCCCCCGGCAGCCTGCACCGCAATGGTGTAGATGCTGAGGAACTCTGACGGATGCGTCTTGCCGTCGTACTTCTCTGGTACGTCTGGCTTGAAGTTCTTCGTGTTGGGCCACTGGACTCGCCGCAGCTCACGAGTGAACGCAGGGCAACCTACCGCGTACGGCAAGTCGCCTGGTTCTCCTGGCGCATGCATGTCAACAGAGGGTCCAGCACGCTGGTCAGATTGACGTCGCGCTTCTCTTCGGCGCTCGATGCGAGTACGAGCGTCTTCTTGCTGTCGATCGCGAAGAACTTGGCGTTGATCACGACGAGCTCGTGGATCTGACGATGCGGTGGAGTCGCTGTCGAGGTGGATCCGGCGAGTCGGCGATCTTGGCCTTCGGGGTGGAGAGTGCATGGTGGTCGCACCCTCACCGGTCTTGTCGCCATCGGCTCGCGCCTGGCAATCCTGCCACGGCAGCGACGTGCTCGGCTGCCGTGGAGTGTCGCTGTTGGCGAAGCCGTTGAGACTCTGAATGGTGGCCCTCCATTGATCGGTCTTGTCCGCTGTTCGAGGGTAATCTAGGAGCAGTTGAGCTCGTGCCAAAGCTTCTGCTGGAGTGGTGGGCGGCAGTGGCGAATGGTGCGAGGAGCGGGATGTGCTCGGACTTCTAACTATGTTAGAAGGAGCAGTATCCCGTCCAGGCGACCGTGTCTCACTCGTGCCAGCACGCTGGCGTGCATGCTGGTCTTGAGCGGCCCGAGATCCACCAGCTCGATCTTGGCCCAACAGACGTATGGTACTGCGAGTACCATGACGCTGTCGGTCCTGCGCCTCCTGAGACGGGCGCGGAACATGCACGGACGCCGAGGTTTGCGCAGCCTTGTCCTTGGACCTTGCGGCGTCGTGAGCTTCCTCGTCGATGTCCGTTCTTCCGCCAGCGTCCACCCCACCACCCGCTTGCTCCGGTGGCGGTGGGACCGACGCGGACGGAACAGCTGCCTCCGAAGCATTCTTCTTCGGTGGCATGTTGATGAAGAAAATGAAGATCTAGCTCGTGTGAACGCCGGATCAGATACTTGATAGTATTGGCTTTTCCTATAGACTCAATGTGATCTTGGATCACTGAAATGTAAAATGAAGAGTCTTGAGCTTGAAGCTTGAGCCAATCCTTTGTCCTTAGCATCTTGAAGGAGTTCCCACATCATTTAGTCCATGCCACTCCAATCTTGAACTTATCTGAAATATACTAGATAAAAGTATTAGTCCAACAAGAGATATGTTGACATTAATTACCAAAATGTAACGCCCCGGATTCGATGCGCCAGGTGTCTGCAATTATTTGCTGCCATTGCCATGTCATTCGCTTGCGTGTTGCATTTTATCATGTCATGATGTGCATTGCATTGCATACATGTTCATCTCATGCATCCGAGCATTTTCCCCGTTGTCCGTTTTGCAATCCAGCGCTCCTATGTCATCAGGAGTTCCCCTTTTGTCTCTCGTTGTGAGTGGGTGTTAAACATTCTCGGAATGGACCGAGTCTTGTCAAGTGGCCTTGGTATAGCACCGGTAAACCGCCTATCAAGTTTCGTGCCATTTGGAGGTCGTTTGGTACTCCAACGGTTAACCGCATAGCCCAAAACCCCCCTCTCTCTTTGCAGCCCAACACCCTTCCAAATCGGCCCAAAACCCATCTAACTCCCATCCATGCTCTCGGTCGTTCGATCACGATTGCGTGGCCGAAAACCGCTCCTCATTTGGACTCTCCTAGCTCCCTCTACCTATAAATAGGTCCTCCCCTCCATTTTTCGCGGATGAATCCCCCCTAACGCTAGCTTTTTCCCCTTCGCGCCGCGCCGGACACGTCCGCCCCCGGCCGGACATGTCCAGCCACCGCCCCCGACCAATCGCCTCCCGCCACGTGGTGCTCCACCGCCCACCGTCGCTGCGGCCCGCGGGGCCCGGATCGGGCCCGCGCGAGCCCGCGCCCCTGCCACCGTCAGCCTCCCCGG